>NC_044508.1:19884297-19939297 GCF_902362185.1 Chanos chanos | reverse complement strand
TTTTACATTTTTAATGTGTTCTTAATTTGTTGATACTCTGTCTGTAATATTTTACTCTATTTTTATAACATCTGCTCTTTGTCTTATATCTCTGTTTATGAGATATAGATTTAAAAACTGCCATCCTCTGTAAAGAATGGCGTATGAACTATTTAGGATAATTCAGGTTAATGGTTCACTGTGAATATTAGACTGAAACTAACATCACTTAACTGTAACCTTATCTGAGAGTTTGAACCCAGTTAAGTTACAGTTATTCTGAAAAGTTCTATTTATAGCTCAGCACTCTGAACACTGAACCTAGAAATTATTCTAAATAACTCAACATTAGCCTTAACATATGTTAAATAATAGCATTAATGCAGCAAGTACAATAATAATCTTCAAATTCAATACTCCTAAATAACTATGTTGTTGGATCACCACATTTAGTAACTTGGAGATGATTTATCACATACTCAAAGAATAGAAACGTGAATATAAACATGTATTACAATTATCAAATTCAAAAGGTACAGAATGAATCTAATGTAGAATAAATTGCAATTTAGGTGGAGCCAAGGCACATTCACTACACACACATATACATACAATGGCATCTAAACCACAAGAAGACCAATAACTGACAATAGCCAATAACAATATGCTTGCTACCGTCAGTATATAGGACTGAACAACTATGTGTATATGAATTATTACTAACGAAGAGGCACACTTAACCTAAAGAAACTATCTGAGTGATGTTATTGTGGAGATACACTGAAGGTAGTGAGGGAAGGAGAGGAAAGGGAGAAGAAGGGCAGGCCCAGCCACATTCAGGTGTGAGAGACTGGACTTACTGAGGTTGCTCTTAGGAGACTGTGAGTGAGACTTCATGTCAGTACTGAGAGAGACTTTTAGCATTGCGGATCTTCCAAAGCAGTGTATCTGGGCTGATTCTTTGCAGAGACGAGCAGGACAGATTAGACGGACCACGTCACTGCTGACTGAGTGTGATTGACTTGACTGGAGGATAGCAGGATGTCTGGGTTTTCATCTGCTCTAGAAACAGGGGGTTGCTGCTATCCTTTTGGGGGAGTCTCTGCTTACACGGATGGGACACCGCTTGGAGTTTGGAAAGTGTTAATCTGAGCTCAGTTTAAGTCATTTTACATAAATATTTCCAGCTAAGGAATGGTAAAACTATATTAGCCTACTCCACAACATTTTACATTTCCGAGTGATATCAAACTCAATTACTCTAACATTATGAACAATGTAGTTTCACTGACAGCTTGAGAATTAGCTGATGGTTAATCAGCCAGTGGTTATTTGAAAAAGCCCTACAGCACGTTTACAGCTATGCGACTGATTATAGCCTCAATACACACATTTATTCGGTAATATTGTACAGGTTAATTTCAATATCTTTTGTTATATATAGTTTGTGGGTGAATGAGGAAATGTTGATTGGACTCGTGACATGGTCCAAATCCCATTCACAGGAGAAACTAGCCTCTGAGGTGATCTAGTATTCACTGGAGCTGATAAGTCATCAAACCTAGTGTCTGTTTGCGGCTATAGAGAGTGAGTTTAGTTTTGATGTGTGTTGTCCCTGAACGCAAGGGAGCTTGGGCCATGGAACAGGGAAATTAGGATCAAAGGGAGAAGGACAGGGACAAAGAAGAGGAATGAGGGTAAGAGAAAGTGTCAAGAAAGGGTGAGATGGGGGGGGGGGGGGGGTAGGGGAGAGTCTATGCAATTGGGAGCCAATGAAGGGAAGCCAGGACAGGTGTAATGTGGTCAACCTTCCTTGTTCTAGTCAGGATTCTGGCAGCAACATTCTGGACCAGCTGAAAACTTTTGGTACTTGAGGCAAGCAGACCAGAGTGCAGAACATTGCAGTAATCGAGGCGAGACGTGACAAATGTACAAACGATGGTTTTTGCATCAGCCACATTAGAAAGGGCCTAATTTTAGCAATGTTACAGAGGTGATAAAAGGCAGTCATAGCTGTGTTTTTGATTTAAGTGATAAGCGAGAGACCAGAGTCAAAAATCACACTGAAGTTTTTAGCTGTAGTTTTAAGAGATGATCCAGTTGTCAACATTTAGGATAAGATCACTAAAAAGATGCTTATGCGTACGGGGACCAATGACCTGCATTTCAGTCTTGCCTGCGATAAGCATCAGGACATTTGAAGACATCCGACCTTTAATAGCACAAAGACACGCCTCAAGGTTAGCCAATTCAGAGCGGTCATTGTGCTTGATAGGTAAGAAAATCTGAGCATCATCAGCATAACGATGAAAGTTAATGTTGTACCAATGAATAATGTCACCCAAAGGGAGCATGTAAATGGAGAAAGAGAGAGGGCCAAGGACCAACCCCTGAGGTACACCATAGTTAAACTCACGGCACTTAGAGGTCACGTTATTATAGTGGACACACTGCTTTCTCTCTGAGAGACAAGATTTAAACCAATAGAGTGCTAGGCCATGAATGCCTTTTCCAGGTGCTTTAACAATATGGCGTGATCAACAGTGTCAAATGCTGCACTAAGATCAAGTAGAATAAGAATAGAGGTAGCACCAGAGTCCATGGCTAATAAAAGATCATTAGTTACTCTAGTAAGTGCAGTTTCAGTGGAATGAACACACCTGAAGCCTGACTGAAATATTTCAAACAGACTGTTAGAGGACACATGGGCTATAAGCTGAGCAGCTACAATTTTTTCAGGTATTTTTGAAAGAAACAGGAGATTAGAGATTGGCTCATACTTATTCAAGGCTTCAGGGTCAAGGTTCAGTTTTTTAAGTAAAGGCCTGACCACGGCCATTTTAAAAGCAGAGGGTAAAATGCCAGATTTAAGTGACATATTTAGAAGGTTAAGCATGATTAGGCTGAGAAAAGCTCTATGTAAAGTTTAGTAGGTAGGGGGTCAAGTCGGCAAGAGGCTGGTTTAGCAGAGTGCACCAATTTGGACAGCGCATCTAGAGAGAGAGGGTTAAATTGAGTTAAAGGGTGCACATCCTGATTTATCTTGAGTGCTGATTTGAAAGACTAAGTTGAATATCACCACAAATTAAGTCTATTTTTTTGCAAGAAAATTTAAACAGCGTTTATAATGTATCAGGCTGTCGTGCCACGCGAGGCAGAGGACCGCTAGTGGCTCACCATTTTCATATTTTACTGTTTGTGATCATGTGGCCATGTTGCGTGGATCAGGGAGCTGCTTAGGAGAGAAAGTCATGGTTTTGTTTGCCTATTTAATGGTAGAGTAACCTTTTATTTTTAAACAGAACAGGACATGCTTGTTAGCTGCAAAACAATAAAGTCCTGTGTTTTTACCATATGTATGAAGAAGTGTTACTTGAGCTGAACATGTTTCCTTTAATAAGAGAGAAAGTTTTAGGTGACTTGGATATCAAACCCTTTTTCTTTTTAAGCTTTTGCTCATTTATTGGTGAACTAAGTAAGGTGTTTAACAAGTTTTGGAACATGTTAAAATGTCAAAGCTAACCAATGTTTCAAAATTGTGGTTCAATGATAAAGAGTCAATGAATTTCGCAACACAGTTTCACAACACAATTTCCTTTATCTCTGGAAATTTTGTAAAGGGGATATTCTTTGGAACATCATTTTCACCACTGGCTCTCTTTTTTTTGGTAACTATTCACTAGGACAATTTCTGGTAAAAACTATGTGGCACACTTCTAGTGTTCTCACATTTTTTCCACACAGAGCCACTGATTTTTCCAGATAAAGAGAAGATCATGAGGTTCTTGACAAAGTCGTATTTTGCGACAAATAAAAAAATATTTGCAACAATCATACACATAAGTTAAATGTGAGAAACCGAAAAGCCGTGTTTTAATTAATGAAAATAAACACTTACCTAAACTCACAATCTCCCACAGGAGCACTCCAAATGACCATCTGAGACAGAAAATCAAAAAGGAACTCTCATTCATTTACTCTTAAAACAATAGACAAGAGAGCTGATGAAAAAATAGTAATAAATGCGCAGTAATTATTGTAGTGTAAGAGAATATTCTCTGAATGTACTGTTAAAGACAATGTTTTGTATGGTTACTATGACTTGAAGTGGTTTGTTTGATCTCCATAACTAGCTCTGGAAACTACTGTAGTTTGTGATTTAAATGGACTGGAGTCTTTCAGTGATCCTAAAAGTCTTCTCTAAAGCTGGATGCAGCAGGCCCAGTCAGAGACACACACATACACATCAACACTTCTAGTTTTTTGGATCTCACTTCCTCTTGTTTTCAAGTTTTCAGCTTGGTCTTCGGTGAGTAAAAATAGTTCTCTTGACAGGCTGGCAGAGGGCTTGTGGTGCTCACTGCTTAGGCCCTCAGCTTCCTGAGTTCTGTTATCAGAGTCTTAGTGTTTATTTATCAGTCGCCCACTAACCAATGACAATCTGACAAACAGAACCACTGTGTTTCTGGAACATTCTACACTGACAACAACAAGTAAATGACACTAGACATCTTTTTTTTTTTTAAAGCTTTAAAAAAAAGCCACGAGGAAACCTGTAAACAAGCTATGAGAGGACCTTAGTAACAATTTAAGAATGTGGTTTTTTTTTGTTTTGTTTTGTTGTCTTTTGTTTTTTTAACTTTGTTTTTTTAAGACATTCTTAAAATTCATACTTTTCCCATTGTTTTATTTTTATTTAGAATTATTTGCCTGAGACTTTTTAAACCTACCTGTAAATGCCAAAACGCCTCATCAAAATGTCAAAACTAAAATAAATAAAATTCCTTCAATTTCCACAAAAAATGTAACAAAATGACGTGCCAGTGTCTCGCGGTAGGAAATTAGGGCAAAATGAGTTGAACTTTAGCATAACTCTAGCTGGTCTGTGGTTTCGAGTCAGGCAGGCCAGTGAATTCAATGTATCACCAATACTTACACATCGCTCTTTGTGGTGTAAACGCTGTAGTTTAAAGATTCGATAGCCATCCAGCGCACAGGCAATCTTCCCTGTAATAGAAAAAAGAACTTAGTAACAGAATGTTCATTTAAAGGAATTATTAATGCATTCATAATGCATCTATATACTGTTTTTCAGTTTTCCTTACCTTACGACTTCAATTATTTGAATCTTCTGCACAAGAATGAAGTACTCTATGCTTCATCTTATGCAGTCAAAAATAGAAACCTACTGCCCCCTGTGGGCTGACTCATCTCACTGCCCTGTAGCACACATCAACAGTACTTCATATCCCTTTTGCATTTTGCTCTCTCTCTCTCTCTCTCTCTCTCTCTCTCTCTCTGACTTGTGCCGTTACACTCACCATTGTCTTTTTGACATACACCTCTTCTCCTCGAGACAGCCCGAAATCAGCTATTTTAGCCACCAGGCTTTCCCCCACCAGGACATTCCTGGCTGCCAGATCCCTGTGGATGAACTGAGAAGAGAAAAAAAAACAACCCAAGGCCAAATTAAAGAAAGAAAGAGCAACTGAAGGCTAAATTAAATTAACACTTGTCAGCTTTTGCGAGCATAAAAAAGCGAACTGATTAAAATAAAGTAGTATTGGACAATGGACATGCATTTTTGCTGAGTTTTATAACTGTGTATCAGTAAAAAAGCTTTTGAATTAAACTAGATTTAGATCGTCTTGATTTAGATTTTTTTTTGTTCCTTTGCTGTTCTCTGTGTATGTGTTTCCTTTGGCTAGAGATACATGAGAACAAGGCATCCAGGCTCAGTGCTATTCAGTCTAACTGGTGATATCCATGTGTGTATCTCTGTATCACCTGAATATGCAGGATCTTTTAGTTTTTCTGTCTCTGCTGATATGAAACAGTCTTTACATCTCTACTGATGTAGTGTTTCCTCAGCTCAACCAAGACAGAGCCTTGGTTTGGCTCTGAGTATTGACAACAAGAGTACTGCACTGAATTTAGATAAAGATTCAGATAAAGATTCAGATAAAGATCACAAAGAAAGCTGCTTTTCATTTTCTTTTAAATCTTGCCAAAGTGTGTCCTTTTAGATGTTTATGCTAAATAATTAATTGATTTATTTCTTATGATACATTTACCTATTTATTTGTCTCTCCTGATTTGCAGTTCCCTTTTAACCCTGTTTTTATTCTTTCTCTTGTCTTTCTTATGTATACCCTTAGGACTGCTTGACTAGATACGAAACATATAATACAAATAATATTTATAGTCTTTATTGTTGTTGTTGCTGTTGTTGTTGTTGTGCAAGATAGGTGCCACACACACACACACACACAGACACATACACACACACACACAAAGGGAGAGAAAGAGAGAGAGAGAGAGACAGACAGAGAGAGAGGGGGAGAGAGAGACAGAAAGAGAAAATAATCGCTACTCTCTCCCAGGTGTTGTTGAAGTTGCAGACTCCTCTACCTGTTTATCACTGAGGTAATGCATCCCTGTTGCCACATCCACAGCAAACTGCAGCAGCTGCTGTGAAGTGAGAGTGGAGGCGGTGCCATGCTCCTTGGCAAAGGCGGGGTCTGTCTCCAGGACACGACTCTTCCTCAGGAAATCAAGGAGGTTCCCATAAGGGGCATATTCAATAGCAATGTACAGGTAGCCTAAAGACAAGAGCAGTGTTTAAAGGAGCAGTTTTTTTTACTTTCATAGGTCGTTTCAATGTAATAAGAATCAGATCACAGTTCTTACAAATGCACAAATAAACCAAATGTTCTAGTTATTTGTATGTACAGAACATTTATGTGTGTGTGTGTGTGTGTGTGTGTGTATATATATATATATATATATATATATATATATATAATTAACCATGAATAGGCTTTCTGTTCTGTACATTAAGGTTTAAATTTCTAACATCAGTCACTAAAGCCAAGACAATTGTTTTGAATCTCGATCTTCACTGAAAAATGGGAATGAGATCATGAGACAGCAATATATTTCCTACTTAAAATATGCGCTCCCTCCTGCTGTTAACATCCCTCACAAGACCAAGCTGTGTTTAGTGCGGTCCACAAATTACTTTTCCATTCTAGTCCCTCCCCTCCACAGGTCCCTATCTAGAGTTAATCTTTGTTTAAAGCAAAGTAATGTAATGAGAAATTTGATGATATAAACAAAAAATGGGAAGGAAATGGAAGCTCCCAACTGATTTTGGCCCCACAGTATGTCTGCCAACAGAGACAGGTAAACCACCGTGATTCACAAGGGTGGAAAAAGGCGCAAATATAAAACACACATAGTTATGAATCTCTCCATCACTACTCATCATCCACCAGATGTGAAATGTCACACCAGCTCATATTTCAGTGAGATGTAGAGGAGGAGATTTAAATGCAATCAAAAAAGGACGTGATAGCTGGATAGGTTGAGATGACATTGGCCCTGATTTCAACATTTGATAACATATGTGTACTGTTGTTTAATTCAGATTTTCTGTATCTTAAAGGACTGTCTCGAAACCAGACGTAGTAAAACATCTGAGGAACATTATCAGCTCTGTAATGGCATCTACTATGATGGGACTCTAGAGTGGAGACTGACCTTTGTTCTCACAAGCTCCTAAAAGGTTGATGATGTTGGGGTGTTGGCCCAGCTTACACAGCACCTCCAACTCCCCTGCAAAGTCTCGGTGGTCATTTTCTGATGCAAATTCTACAGGGGGCAGATGCACAAAAAGTGACCTCAATGAAGACCAAGTGAAGAAGAAAAATTCTTTTGTTTCTGTAAAACAACTAAGTTGTTGTTGTTGTTGTTGTTGTTGTTATCTTCACCCTACCTTTGAGCATTTTGATGGCAGCACTCATTTTGGTTCCATTCTTCTTGATCATAGCTTTGATGACCTGGCCAAAGTTGCCCTCACCAATCACATCCTCAAACTTTATGTCCTCCCACTCCAGGATGGGGTAGGTGAGGGGTTCGGGGGTGGGTTTGGGCCGTCTTGTCAAGGTCAGTGTTCCTGAGTTGAACTGCAGGATGGTCTCTTCGCCCTGTGTTCATTTGTAGGAATGCAAGTAGACACTCAATTGTCTTTGGTCTGGCATTAAAGTTTACTGTTCTTTCATTATTACAAACTCCCCTAGCTGGCAAGCAAAACAGTTCTCAAATCTCTCTGACTGAAACTCTTCTGACTGTATAAAAGACCCACCCACACACAGGCTGTGAGGGAAGTGCAATAAAAAGCGCACTCACTGATCCAGACTGGTAGGTGAAGGTTCGTCTGCGATTAACAATGGATTTCCGGATACAGAAGAGGGCTAACAGAGCCAGCAGAATGGTAACACAGGTCACTGTCACAGAGCCAATCACAGCAACCAACAGCCGATACCCCTCCCCTGGTGGGCGACCGCCCAATTCCTGAGTAGTTGGGGTGAAGCTAGGAGGGCCTTGAACGCAGAAGGTGGGAACAAACACAGGGTTAAATCCCTATATTTAACAGTGGCTTCTTCACATGAACCTCAATGCTGCTATTTGCATTTTAGAATCTCATACTCTGAAGAAAAAAGAAGAGAATTTTGAGACACTAATAAAATAAACCCATATATGGTCATTTTAAGAAGTCAGTAGTCAAAAAGTCAAATCTCTGCTCTGTTAATTGCAGAGTGTTAATCAGAGTGTTAATCTCTGCTCTGTAGTTTCCCATCCTCTGTCTATAATGTTGCTTACCATCTCCCTGGGTCTTGGCTTTTACAAATTTGCTCCACTCCCCATGTACTTTGGAGAAGGCACGAACTCTGAACTGGTACCAGGTGCTGCTGTTAAGGGCTGTGACATCTTTGGTGGTCTTGTTCCCATCATCAGTGTCCACCCAGTGGTGCAGACTTCCCTGGTCCATGGCCTGGTACTCAATGGTATACTTGATGATGCCTCCGTTGGGGTCTTCGGGGGGTTGCCACTGGACTCGCACAGCATTAATGGACAGAGCGTCAGCCTGGACATTCAGTGGAGATGAGGGTCCTGGAGAGGGACAGACACCACTGAAAGTCTTGACATTTGACAGATTAGGCCAGAATAATGTTTTTTTTTTTTCTTGCTTTTCTCTTGTAGTGTAGCTCAGTTCCCATGAATCCAAATCGCTCACAGGGAATGTCCTCGCCTATGTTCTATGTCTTTCTTTGCCTTAAAATATCTATGTTCTCATTCACACTCAACTGTTTTGCAGATGTCTGTGAACTTGTCTTGCAAAACTGGGAAGGGGATAATATGGGCCAATCAATAAAATTTTATGAGTGCCCTCTAGTGCCCAAACATGGGGGTGCTTTACCCAGGCTGTTGATGCGGATGGGATAGGGCTTTGAGGCAGGCCCAAGGCTGCCGCAGTTGACCAGCCGGACGACCACATGGTAGTCCCGGTGGTACTCCAGGTTGTAAAGCTTGGTGGAGAGCACATTTAGCGAGGTGGTCTCCTCCCAAAGTTTCTTCGCAAGGTGTCCGTACAGCTCCACTAAAAAGCCAGTGGCCTCACCGGGGCTGCCGGGCACGATCCACCGGACAGTGGCGTTACGGCCCTCCACCGAGCTGAAATCAATCTCCGGCCTGGCCGTAGGCTCTGACGACACAGAATACGCAGTCAGAGGCTGTCCACTAAGGCTACCTGACTTCCTTACCTTTATCCTAGCTCCCAAATTAATTTAATACTTCAGTTTTATTATAGTCCAAAGTGATATAGTTGAAAGCGATGTGCTTAGTCACTTAGGGACTACTGAGCCCCCACTATCATTATAGTCTACATCATTTATCTGCTGAAGTGTTCACAACCTGCCCTTTAGTCACTGCTCAGGTTCCACTCTTGCCAAGACAACTGCACGATTTTCAACCAATCAAATCATATCAGTGGGTTCCTTCACCACCAAGAGGGACTATTCATTAAATCAATGCAATTGCTGGCAATTCTTGCCATCGACTGCATTACTCTAAACCAGCCATAGAAATACAATTCCTCCTTTTCCTGGTCTTAACTTGGCTTCTGCTTACGCGGGCAGTCGGTCTCCATGATTGCTTCTGGACCGGTGGATCCTTCCCCACCCTCTCCAGGGCGTGAGAGCTGTACACAAACACGGTATCTGGTTGAGGGCTTCAGGTTCATTATGGTAATGGGTTCTTGGTAAGGATCTGGGTTGTACACTACAATAAAGAAAATTAGCAAATTAGCAACCACGCTTTTCAGAGGAGTTTCAAGATATGCTGCTTAGGCATGCCTGCCTATTGCTGGTGGTCCTCACCAATAATGGAAGACCATTTGTCTCCTGTCTCCATGGGCTGGTAGAGGAGTTTTACGGAGATGATGGGACCATCTCCTCTGTAGGTCTCCACAGGCTTCACCACTAGCTGTTTACTCCTCTTCTCTAACAGTTTGGGAGCCGTGGTGGGACAGGGAGGCTCTGAGTGAGGGGAAATAAGAAATTCACATATTATTGCAATGATACATATGTCAGTGCATGAGATCCTCTTAGACAAATGAGAACTGAGTGAAATCAGCACCAACCTTTGACAGTCAGGTGAAACCTGCGGGAGTCTTGCCCACCATTAGTGGAAACTCTGCATTCCCATACGCCTCCATGTTCAGCATGCAGGCGTGGGATTTCAAACTGAGCTGTACTCTTATTTGAATCCATGGTGGTTCGAGAAGCCTGCCGACAAAACCAACGAGACGCAATAAGTAATGTATCAGGTAGAGCTTATGATATTCTTAATTACCTCTGAAGGAAAAATTGTAGTCCAAGTGTGCAGCGAATACACCCATCTCACCTTGATCACTGTACCGTCCAGCTTCCGTAGCTCTATAGAGGTGTGACTGGGGAGAGGGTTCCCTGTAGCTGAACACAGGATCTTGGGGCTGGAGTACAAGTTCCACTCCAGAGTACTGGGCAGATCAAGGATATGCGGAGCTCGATCTAAAATGGTAAACGGTAACATAAAGCTGATGGTATAATACATGTGGTAAAATGTGTTTTTGTGAAAGTAGAAATAAGGAGAAATCCTATACATGGTTTCACCTTTTGAATATTTAAAGATTTTGAACAGCTACAAAAATTTTCTTTGATTTTATTTTTGTATGTTTAAACAAAGCTGTGCTCACAAGCTAAGTTTGTCTTGCGCCTTAGAAACGTGTGGGAATCTGTTTAGTTTACCCACTTTAACCATGAATGTAATCAATAAACTGCCAACAAACTTGGTGAGAAAAAGTCTGTTTCAGTCCAGTTCAGTCCTTGCTATCATCATGTAAGTCTCACTGTCTTAATTTAAACTCAACTCAACCTCATGCAGCTTTGTCAGAGAAGGACTACCCCTGCAGTCTAGTACTCAACCGTAAACCTACTATTACTCAAAAAATGTCATGACCTCTCCTTTAAGTCAGAAATACATCCAGTTAAGCTTAATTCTGAATGGAATCACAATATGTACTTATATGTATATGTATGTACATATACTGGCTTTCTCGCATGTCATGCAATAGCAGTCAAAGTTATTAAGCATTCAAAATCACAAAATATAAAACCACTGTTCTTTAAAGGAGACAGTATCACAAAAAGCATATTCAACTGTGTAGCTATCCATTGTTTTCCTTAGAGCAAAGAATCAGCTCCATTCTCAAGTTACATTATATTTCAACAGTCTATGAAAAAGTTGTGACAACATAATCGGAAAACAAAGAAAATGTTGAAATCAGTCATTATATTTGAAGTACACTGAGGTAAACTGATTTTTTTTCCAACATTCTCTGTCATTTGTAATAAAGTTGATTGATTCTTTAGCTGTGGCTGTCATCAGGAGAACTCCCTGGTAAACTGTGTGGCAGTACATGAAATGTTTTGAAAACTGTCCAAAGTTTATGAGGAAGATTTCCCAGGCCTCCTATACAAATTTAACCACTGGGCAAGTCACACACACACGCATACACACACACACACACGCACACATACACACTCACACATTCACACAAACGCACGCATACACACACACACACACACACACACACACACACACGCACGCACAGCTCAAAACACACATACATACTCTTGTACACAGATTTTAGGGTCAAGTTTTTTAAGGAGAAAAGAGAGAAAATAAAGCAATATGGAGATGGTAACAGGAAGGTGCTGTTCTATTCTAGCAGGTTAAAAATCTCAAAAATAAATAATCTAAAACTATTGATATGTCATACCAATTTTCTCAAAAACTACATGATGGAGAGTATGAAATTACAGCAAAATATCATTTTCATAAAAAGAAATGGATCTTTTTTGCCAGAAAAAAATACCACTGCTGTCCAGCTGGTTTCTGCATACCATTACACACAAATATACACACAGAGATACACTGGCCTTATGGATGTACCTGATTTTTCACAATGCCGTCCTCTCCATCCTGTGGGACACTGACAGCCGGAGAAACGGTTACACACTCCTCCATTCTTACACTTACAGCTCAGATGGCAGTTGGCTCCATACATGTCTTTGGGACAGCCTATCATATCAGGGGGGAAATATTTCTTAAACGAATCCTCGAACAACTCAGTCCCATTAATGTAATGATCCTCAATTTCTACACAATTAAATATGCTCAAGTTAAAAATGGATCTCATTTACTGGAGTCTGATTTACTTATGATTCCTGAAAATTGTTTCTGGCAACATGCTTCACTGCTCTAATTTTAGAACTATGCTGCTTTCAGCTGAAAACAGTTCTCCTGGAACAGCCAAGCACGTCCACCTTGTTCCAAATATTTCGGTCCCTCTTGCAACACTGAAATCCTTCACGGTAAAAGTCAGAGCTTAAGTTAAATCTCACTTTTTTCGCAGTGATGTCCATGCCAACCACTGGCACAGGAACAACCATAGGGGTCTGGGAGGCAGAACTGCAAGCCCTGGCAATCCATTCTCGACTTACAGGATTCCTGGCAGTTCCGTCCAAACATTCCTCCCCGGCATGCTGTGAAAGAATTCAGTGATTGGTGACTGTAGGTCAGAATATAAAGGTCTCCTTGGTTAAATCCCACAGCAACACTTAAATAGCAAAAACATGCCAATATTTTTTCCAACTCATAAATCAAATAGAAGGACTACATATTTAACTTATAACATTTATAATATATTCTATTATAAACATAGGGGAGTCTTCTCAACAAACACTCTGCATTCATGCAGTCAGTACGGCCAGAAAATACTGGTATGATTGCAACTGTTTCAAAAGCCTTGACCACATGGCCAGACTGGTTTAGGCAGGGTTTTTCACTGCTGACCAGTGGATTCTACAGTAATTGTATTCTGAGAATGAAGATCCCCTTCTCTGAATTCTTTGGAACTAAAGTAGAAAGTTCTAAAATTCTACACCCACCTGTCTCACAGCGCATTCCCATAAAACCCGGGGGACAAATGCAGTCCCCGTCTTTGTCATCACACACACCCCCATTAAGACACTCTGGGCAGTCTTTGGTACAGTCCATCCCCCACTTTTTGCTTGGGCAGTCTGGAGCACATACAACACAAGGGCATTATTGTCAACTTCAGGAGAACATTCAGATTAGCAAATTTTGAAATGGATGTAAAAAAAAAAAAAAAAAAAGTGTTTCAGCGGATACTTCTAACGATGAGACGCATCATGGCACCATAGAGGGGACTGTCTCCAATGTAGCTTGCACTGTACACCCCAGTATGGTCCTGATTAACGTTGGTTAAGGTGAGAACAGCCGTCATGTTGGTGACATCATCCGAGTGCGTCACGTAGTAGTAGTTACCTGAAATGAGCCAAGGTGTTAGGGGTTTGAGCAGACGGGAGAAGATTTATTTTGCCCTACAGTAGACCAGTTTCATGTGAAATATGAGGAAGCCTGGGTCTCCTACACCCTCATAACCAGAAAGATAAATATGGACACAGAAGAGATTATCTAAATGAATTCCTGGGTTACAAGACCAAAAGGGATTGAAAGCGTAAGTTCAAATGTGTTCGTTTACTCACTCTAAACATTTAATGAAATGAATTTAATAAAAGCAAATTTCCATAACGAATTACAAATCTATAAAACATCCTCAAAAACAGGGATGGGAACTGTACCTTTGTATTTCCATGTGATATCTCTTCTCTCAAAGTCCAGTGCTTCCATAGCCAGTTGAACTTTATCTCCTTTATTGACTGTCATTGAGAGCTGCACTGGTCTAAAGCGGGCTAAGAGAAAACAAAAATTCATAATAAAATAAAATATTTATCTGTTTTTCAACATATTTCTGTAATTACATTGTTCAAATAAAACTTTAGGAAGCACCGCACATAAGATCTGTTTGTGATTTATTCTCTACCTGATTTACCCTTTCTAAATATCTGATTCAGAATAAACTGTTCTTCCCTGATGATTATTTCAGTTAATACCTAAACACTGCCCTCAGATCACCACCACAGTGGACGTGGTGAGTGAAAACTATAACAGACACCACTGAAAACCAGTGAAAGTGAAAACCATAACAAACACCACTGAAAACCAGTGAAAGTGAAAGCACAGTGAAAACCATAACAAACACCACTGGGATTTACCTGAACTATAGTTATTGATAAGTGTAATATCTGTGGGGTCGCTGGTGCCCTGTTTGGCTTGGCAGTAAAAGATTCCGCAGTGCTCTATGTTTTCAAAACCAGAGGCCACCACCTCCTTATCTTTAACCTTCATCACATTCATATGTGGCAGATGGTGGTGGAGAATAATGCTGTTATCTTTTCTAATGTCCAGTTCTAAGCCAGCAGTGCTTCGTTCTCCAGAAATACAAGAAAGAGAAAAGTTTGCAGCGCCCCTGCTCATAACAGTGGAGGTCAAAGTAAGGTCCATCACTCCATCTGAAAGAGAGATGAAATTGACTGGATTACAAACTCACCATAGGATAAAACAATACTAATACAGAATTTTGGTGTGTGCTGATACTACGAAAAATAGAAAACACACTATGTACCCTGATTTATGCCTAATATTGAAAATAATAGTAATAATAGAGCTAATAATAATCACGGGGAGGGGGGGGGGTCATGAAAGTAGGTAGCTCAGAATGTTAACAATGTCAAAACCCCAATGGTTATCATCCTGCCTAATTAAGCAGTAATTCACAACAAAACCTAACCTCTGTTTCAGTTTAAAAAGCACACCTTCACTCTCACTAATTCTCCCTCTCCCTCTCCCTCTCCCTCTCCCTCTCCCTCTCTCCCTCTCTCTCTCTCCCTCTCTCTCTGTCTCTTTCCGTGGCCCTCTCAGCACCACAAGAAGAATGTCAGGAAATGAAGATGAGCAGCCTCATCCCGATGTTCCAGTCCAGATAAAATCCTCCTCCGTGACTAATCCTGAAACTTCCAGAATATCACGTATCCAAATATATCTACAACCTGGGCGTCTCAGGCAATGTGATGTTGGCTGGAATTCGAAATCATTCTATTAGATATTATTTTAAGAAAACTGAGTTACTGAGATGGAAACAACTGCTGCGAGATTTGACTTGATAAGGAAATTCACTAAAGAACGAAATTTAATTCAGTGAAGGCTTGCGGTGAGACACCAATAACTAATTTCCTCTGAGACGCCTTTAAAATGATTGTCAGTTGGAATCATTCATATTTTATTTATGTTTCAGTCTCGAAGTCCGAAAATAGTTTAATATAATATAATATAATATAATATAATATAAACAACCTAAACTCAAGAGAAAATAAATACTGTTATATCTGTCAACAATATGTCCTGAAGTATGCGTCTTGTACGACGCTTTCTTCTGGCGACATTAGAAAACTGTAACATACAATCGTTTCCTAATCAAAGCCGCACGTTGTACACTCAGAGAACAAACCTCGTGTAACAGACAGTGCCTTTGACCCTAGCTGCACTTCAGTAACAGTTGGTGGTTAGCTTACCTGAGATGGCGAGGAGACACAAGAACTGGAAAAAGTAAATCATAATTTAAATCCTTTAGTTTAATCCCAGAGACAAATCATTGATAATCCAGCGACAGGCTAAATATTTCGGCATTCCAAGGTAATATTCAAGTGTACCAAGTTGGATCGCGCGTCATTACGCATGACAAGTAAATGCGAAATTTTCGTTCGTGTCTTAATCCACAGAAATTAAGCTTGTTCCAAGTAGACAATTTGTCTGGGGCACACACACACACACAGACACACTGAAAATCTGGGTTTTGTACTAGTAGAAACTTTAGGTAGGCTACTTCGGGTGGGAAAGGAAGGAAAGGCGTCATGAGGAGAGAGAGAGAGAGAGAGAGAGAGAGAGAGAGAGAGAGAGAGAGAGAGAGAGAGAGAGAGAGAGAGAGAGAGAGAGATTACTGTCTCATTGCATTTATGCATTAATTAGTAATATGTTTAGTACATACAGTGGCTAATAATGTTTTGTATAAAACGCCTGGTTTTATAGAAAAGATTAGAAAAGATTATTTGTTACTATATGTACCAGACGCCATGCTCTTAGCTTTGATACACACTTTTCTGGACAATTTCTCTCATTGTTGGTGCTTATGCATTCAATATTTCAGTAAGAATGCCTATGAAAATTATCACAGTTTTTACAGCAACTTTGCAATTGCAATATCTCCAATAGCCAAAAGACAGAAGCCTGGAGTTAGACGCTAACCCACCACCCACTGCTAAACCATATGTGCTCTGTTATATACTGACGGCACCTTGTGCGCATAGTTTATTTTCGTTTGAAGATTTAATTTTTTGCCATGTCCCAGTAGCCCTAACACCCCCTAATCATACAATAACAACAAGTGGGTCTGTATTTTCATTGTACATTCCTGCTCACAGTAGACGTACAGTAGAAATGAATTCTCTAGTTCGGCTGGCATCCTTGCACTCTTTTAGTACAACAGTGACCGAAAGGAAATGAGAGAACAGTCTCATGTTGTACGTGTTGTGTCTGACCGTACTGTCGACTTTGTTTTTAATCATGTGGAAACAGTCTTGAGGCAAACGTTTAAGGCTCATTTGAGCACATTTCTCTAATTTGTGATTGGACAGACTTTAAAATGACCGGTTAGATATTTTCTTTTACATTTCCTGATCAGTCCAGACCACTGGAGTTGATTCTGCACGGGCATTGTGTGGGGTTTCCTGTTTTCAATTTGTCTAAAGTCTGGAGGCGAAGAAAATTAGACTAATGGCATTGCTACTTTTTTTTTGGTAAAACGATTAAAGTCATGTTTCCTACATGTAAAAATCAGAGTTTAAATCCTAGCCACACTCAATAATCTGTGTTTCTCTTGGGGCATTCATTTGAGTCAGTTTGGCCTGGTTCCTGGCTCTTTCTCGCGCGGCTGCTGTAACCTTGTGGCGCGACGTCAAATGATCAAATAGCCGTGGCTTAACGGGAATCTCTGACCATACGCGTCTGATTTTCGTGGAGGAGTTTCAGACTGGCGGCTGTATGTCCGATATATCGTAGATATACCGCAATGCCGCAATGCGCAGCAAGTAAGTACGCTGAAACTCGAATTGGGCGCATTTGCCGTTGGTCGTAGATGAACATGTTAGGCTACTTGGCTCAAAGAACCATAAACCAGCCCTCACTCTGCCTCCAACTGCCAAGCTCTAGACGTAGGCTATGTAGTTACCTGTGGGCTAGAGAAATAGTGCTCTATTGGACGCGTATTTCATGAGGCATATTTCAGCCTCACCTCACTTCGACTGAGGCGGTCATTGTGCCAGGGAAACATCATGAATAGTTTGGTATTTCAAGGTGGGGGAAATAAAGCATTAAGGCTCTGTTTTGAATTTCCCAAAGGAAACTTCTGTCCATGATTTTGCAAACAACAGACAAAATGATTCAGTACTGTTTATCCCTGGAAAATATAGTGATCACCTTGTCATAACCTCGTATTGCTTTTTAAACACAATAATTTTTCCTTTTTTGTGTACAGTGTCATCTGCAACACAAGAGACCAGTGAACGGTGACCTACACAGACACAAATAGCAGGTGACCCCTGAGGTGCTTCCTTTTTCCTGTGCACATGGACACAAAACACAATTTTCAACTATCTCAAATTCCAAACCAACTGCCACAGACCATTAAGCATTACACGCTGTACATGTCTCCTATTCAGATACTGAAGGACAAAGCAGAATAAATCAAAATTAATAGGGGAATACATTTTCCTATTGCCTTCTTTTCTTCTGTGTTAAACACTTTCTCCGCATGCCACATTACCTTGGGTGTGTGTGCGTGCGTGCGTGCGTGCGTGCGTGCGTGCGTGCATGCGTGCGTGTGTGTGTGTGTGATCGTGTGTTTGTTTGTGTGTGTTTGTGTGTGTGTGTGTGTGATCGTGTGTTTGTGTGTTTGTGTGTGTGTGTCTGTGTGTCTGTGTTTGTGTGTGTGTGTGTGATCGTGTGTTTGTTTGTGTGTGTTTGTGTGTGTGTGTGTGTGATCGTGTGTTTGTGTGTGTGTGTGTGTGTGTGTGTGTGTCTGTGTTTGTGTGTGTGTGTGTGATCGTGTGTTTGTGTGTGTGTGTGTGTGATCGTGTGTTTGTGTGTGTGTGTCTGTGTTTGTTTGTGTGTGTGTGTGTGTGTGATCGTGTGTTTGTTTGTGTGTGTTTGTGTGTGTTTAGTGATGCGGGGGAAGTCTTGAGGGAAAGTGCTGGACATTGTCTGAACACACACACAGAGTGTGCAGAGCTCCAGAGCCAGGTCTGGGCAGTAATGGAGCTGCAGCTCAGGGTGGGGCTCTGGCCTGTCTAATTATGCCCAGACATGAAGCCATTGTCTCACGGGGCCTTTTGTTGTCTCCTCGTAATGACTCCACGTGTTTGTTATGGGAGTAGATGCTGATTATTTTCACTTGCCGTGTCAGACGGCGTCCACACAGAGACTCAGCCCCCCCGTCCTCCCTGGTCTTCCTCTGCCAGGTCAGCAGACAATGTGCGCGCAGTCAGCCAGGTCATCTGTTTAAAGAGTTTCAAAGGCCCCTAATAGGACTTCAATGTGTGCATTGTTTAGAACCGTGTTGGCATTTTTGTTGCTGTGTTTATTGTTGTTTTTTCATTGTGGTGCAGTGCCTGAAGACAGTGCTTTTTCCTCATGTCAGTGGTATCATATTGGACTTCTGTTTCATGTAAACATCAGTATTTTAGTGCTCTCTCTCTCTCATGTCAGTGAAGACTAGTCTAGGGACTTGGACAAGAATGCTCTGTGGGGGTTCAGAAACAGTAACACAGCAATATGGTCTAAGTATAATAAACAAACAAACAAACAAAAAAAGAATGGATTTTAAAGTAGAAATTATTTAACTCTGTTATTCTAACTAAATGTCAAAATTCATCCCATGATTGGGATAAAAAAATTTAAGCTGTTTTAAGATTTACTGTTTAATTTTATTAAATATATTTAAAATGTTAAACAGAAAAAAATGATAAAAGGTTAAAAGGCCATTTTTAGTAAAGGTCAGCAACATTTTTTGACATTAAATAAATATTTGGTTTTGTCAACATTTCATACATGCTGCAAAAATTTTCCCACATACAGTAAACATATGAACTGTTTCCAAAATTAAATAAATGTGTGATTTTTTTTAATGCATTATGTAGTAAATGGGTGACATGTTTGATATATATATAAAAAAAACTGAATTAGTCAAACGGAGTAAGAGATGCGTTTCATGTCACACTAGCAGTAGTCAAGGCTGAAATAAAGGAGCTTATAGATGAAAACACAATGGCCATCACAATGAATAACCGTGAGCTTCACTGAAACACAGGTGGTCTGCTGTTATAGTTGAAAAATGATATGTTTGGTGCTTTAAAAAATACCTCATAACGGTTATTGACTGAAAAAGCCATTTCTTCTCTCTTATTTCTTAAATCTTAAATTTCTTTATTTTTTTTCCTTCAGCTCTGAATGTCCAGTCACCTGTGCCCTCGCTGGAAAACCTCCGTCACATGTCACAGTGTGTGATTCACCTCTTCTGTTTTATCTGAGGCCCAGGCAACAAGAGGCACTGACAAAGCCATAAATATGTACAAAAATCAGACAGTTTTGACATGTGAAAAACTTTTTGCACATTTACTAAATGCTGAAAATGTTTATGTTTATTACATTTACATTTACATTTACAGACACTTTCATTAAAAGTGACGTAGAAGTGAGGCAGACTACTATCCAAGCATGTAGCCGTTAAAGAGCTTGTTGTGTGTGTAAGCGATTGTTGTGTGTTATGGCTGTGTGTGTAAGTGATTGTTCTGTGTAATAGCTGTGTGTGTAAGCGATTGTTGTGTGTTATGGCTGTGTGTGTAAGTGATTGTTCTGTGTAATAGCTGTGTATGTAAGTGACTGTTGTGTGTTATGGCTGTGTGTGTAAGTGATTGTTGTGTGTAATAGCTGTGTGTGTAAGTGATTGTTCTGTGTAATAGCTGTGTGTGTAAGTGACTGTTGTGTGTAATAGCTGTGTGTGTAAGTGATTGTTGTGTGTAATAGCTGTGTGTGTAAGTGATTGTTGTGTGTTATGGCTGTGTGTGTAAGCGATTGTTGTGTGTAATAGCTGTGTGTGTGAGTGACTGTTGTGTGTTATGGCTGTGTGTGTAAGTGATTGTTGTGTGTATTAGCTGTGTGTGTAAGTGACTGTTGTGTGTTATGGCTGTGTGTGTAAGTGATTGTTCTGTGTAATAGCTGTGTGTGTAAGTGACTGTTGTGTGTTATGGCTGTGTGTGTAAGTGATTGTTGTGTGTAATAGCTGTGTGTGTGAGTGACTGTTGTGTGTTATGGCTGTGTGTGTAAGCGATTGTTGTGTGTAATAGCTGTGTGTGTGAGTGACTGTTGTGTGTTATGGCTGTGTGTGTAAGTGATTGTTGTGTGTATTAGCTGTGTGTGTAAGTGACTGTTGTGTGTTATGGCTGTGTGTGTAAGTGATTGTTCTGTGTAATAGCTGTGTGTGTAAGTGACTGTTGTGTGTTATGGCTGTGTGTGTAAGTGATTGTTGTGTGTAATAGCTGTGTGTGTGAGTGACTGTTGTGTGTTATGGCTGTGTGTGTAAGTGATTGTTGTGTGTATTAGCTGTGTGTGTAAGTGACTGTTGTGTGTTATGGCTGTGTGTGTAAGTGATTGTTGTGTGTAATAGCTGTGTGTGTGAGTGACTGTTGTGTGTTATGGCTGTGTGTGTAAGTGATTGTTGTGTGTAATAGCTGTGTGTGTGAGTGACTGTTGTGTGTTATGGCTGTGTGTGTAAGTGATTGTTGTGTGTTATGGCTGTGTGTGTAAGTGATTGTTCTGTGTAATAGCTGTGTGTGTAAGTGACTGTTGTGTGTTATGGCTGTGTGTGTAAGTGATTGTTGTGTGTAATAGCTGTGTGTGTGAGTGACTGTTGTGTGTTATGGCTGTGTGTGTAAGTGACTGTTGTGTGTTATGGCTGTGTGTGTAAGTGATTGTTGTGTGTAATAGCTGTGTGTGTAAGTGATTGTTGTTGTGTATTATGCCTGTGTGTGTAAGTGACTGTTGTGTGTTATGGCTGTGTGTGTAAGTGATTGTTGTGTGTAATAGCTGTGTGTGTAAGTGATTGTTGTTGTGTATTAGCTGTGTGTGTAAGTGACTGTTGTGTGTTATGGCTGTGTGTGTAAGTGATTGTTGTGTGTAATAGCTGTGTGTGTGAGTGACTGTTGTGTGTTATGGCTGTGTGTGTAAGTGACTGTTGTGTGTTATGGCTGTGTGTGTAAGTGATTGTTGTGTGTAATAGCTGTGTGTGTAAGTGATTGTTGTTGTGTATTAGCTGTGTGTGTAAGTGACTGTTGTGTGTTATGGCTGTGTGTGTAAGTGATTGTTGTGTGTAATAGCTGTGTGTGTGAGTGACTGTTGTGTGTTATGGCTGTGTGTGTAAGTGACTGTTGTGTGTTATGGCTGTGTGTGTAAGTGACTGTTGTGTGTTATGGCTGTGTGTGTGAGTGACTGTTGTGTGTTATGGCTGTGTGTGTAAGTGATTGTTGTGTGTTATGGCTGTGTGTGTAAGTGATTGTTGTGTGTAATAGCTGTGTGTGTAAGTGATTGTTGTGTGTTATGACTGTGTGTGTAAGTGACTGTTGTGTGTTATGGCTGTGTGTGTAAGTGATTGTTGTGTGTTATGGCTGTGTGTGTAAGTGACTGTTGTGTGTAATAGCTGTGTGTGTAAGTGATTGTTGTGTGTTATGGCTGTGTGTGTAAGTGATTGTTCTGTGTAATAGCTGTGTGTGTAAGTGATTGTTGTGTGTTATGGCTGTGTGTGTAAGTGATTGTTGTGTGTAATAGCTGTGTGTGTAAGTGATTGTTGTGTGTAATAGCTGTGTTGTCACGGCTGGTGGTGTGGTGCAGGACCCAAGTGCAAAGACACGATGGTTGACAGTGATAAACAGAAGACTTTACTTAAAATGAAGATAAAAATACAAGTGCAAACTAATAAAAGCCAATAACAAAAAGGTGCAGCATGACAGAGTGCTCTAAAACACAAACAACGATAGACAAAGACAAGGCAAACACTAGGACTTAAATACAAGGGAGAACCAAACAGGGCAAAAAACAGGATTGGTTGAAATTAACAAGGTTAATAACGAGACAAACAGGAACAGGTGAGGGGCAGAGACAGACAGAGCAGGAGCACAAAGACATGGCAAACCAAAAGTCCAAAATGGCGGTGCAGGTTGTGACATGTGTGTGTAAGTGATTGTTGTGTGTTATGGCTGTGTGTGTAAGTGATTGTTGTGTGTAATAGCTGTGTGTGTAAGTGCCACGGCTAAGTTCAGTGATTTACCAGATACAATGAAAAACATTCCGTGCATTTATTAAATGCTGAAAAAAATCATTCATAAAATGTGGTGATTTTCACACATTAAATACTAAATCCGACATTAATTAAATGCTAAAAAATAATTCTGACATTAATTAAATGTTGCATTTTGCTTTTACTTATTTAAGCAGCATACTTAAGAAAGTTTTTACGGAAACAAATGTAAGAAAATCACGTCATACTTTTTTGCATTGAATATAGGATACATTTACCCAGATTTACTGAGTTGTCAGCGTCAGAACTTAACACAACTGTAGTAAATTCAAGGATTCAGATGTGGTATGTTTGGGCAGTGTTTTTCCAGGGGAGCAGTGAATGTGTGTGTGTGTGTGTGTGTGTGTGTGTGTGTGTGTGTGTGTGTGTGTGTGTGTGTGTGTGTGTGGGATTGAGTTGTGAGAAAGTTTGTATTAAAGTCCCATTTCCACCCATTGTGCGGAGCCCTGGCAGTTTTCCACACGCACCAACCCACCCCTGAGTCCTTGCCACTGCTAGTGTGTGTGTGTGTGTGTGTGTGTGTGTGAGCAACATGAGGTATGGTTTCAGAACCCACCAAACCCCCACCTCTCCTCTGAAGTGCCTCCTGGGATCCCAGACGCTCTGGGAGCAGCGATAGCCCCCCCAAGAAGTGGAGAGGAAATCCCTGCCTGATAAGTGGGCAAAACCTAGAGAATCAACCCAGTAAATAACCAACAGGATCATGTGTAGATTCTCAGGAACAAATCTCTCATCTGTTCCCACACAGAGGAGTGTTTGTGTGTGTGTGTGCCCTGAATACTTAAAGAGACTTCAAATGAGGGTTTAATGAAAACTCAATTCCGTTCAGCCTTTGTGCAACTTTCCCACTGTCCAAGTGGAGAAATTCTGTCAGCGTTCCATGGATCTGTAGCCGCTGACACGATTCCCTGTGATAATAAACAGGGTGGAGGAGAAAGATGTCTTGGCGGTTTGGCTTAGTCAGCTGTTGCTAAGGTGACAGAGATGTGTCAGGCTAAAGGAAAGACAGGTCTAGGCTGCACAGATCCTGAGAGGAGAATGAACAGATAAAGGGATCGAAAGACTAGGAGACAGAAAGACACACATAGAACAAACAAGAGAGGAAGAAGAAAAAAAAACTGACATTCTCTACCTCTGGCACACACGTGTCCAATTCTTAATCATGACAATAAACACAAACAAGTTGTCTAAATGACTGTATATACACTAGCGTACTTGAACCACTCTCATGTCCTCCTCATTTTCCTCTGAATGTTTTGGCAGGAGAATTAAAGGAGGGAGAGATACCTAATAACAACTGTCACATTATAAATCACTTCTCACATATCTTAAGTGTCCAGAGAGAGAGAGAGAGAGAGAGAGAGAGAGAGAGAGAGAGAGAACACACCAGCGGTCTATTCTTCCCGTTTCCTTTGGCGGCACAGAGATCTGAGGGGTGAAAATGGTTGTTGATTTCACAGCCGTGGATCTATATCCAGTTGACACATTTATGGCATTTTGACGTGAGGAGCCAGGGGCAGCTTTAGAAGTTTGTATTAAATCTCAACACGCTTCTCATATCACTCTCTGACACCAGCAGCCAGAGGAGTGATAGTATTAGCTTTAAAGTTCAGTCCTGACTGAAGAAGATTGAATGTACTGACTGCTTTCCTAAATGACAAAAAACACATAGAAGATTTCCCTTTTTTAGTAGGATTTTAGATATTTGATAGCACTCATTTCTGCCTTTTGCAGGTAGGCATATTAATAGCATTCAGTCAGTTTCACACTGGACCCTATCCTCTGTAGATTCAGTCAACAGTCTTGGGTTTAGTGACTATGTGTCAGGTCTGTCTGGTCTGTCCCAGTTCCCCACTCTCCTTAGGTCTGTCTGGTCTGTCCCAGTTTCCCAATCTCCTCAGGTCTGTCTGGTCTGTCCTAGTTTCCCAATCTCCTCAGGTCTGTCTGGTCTGTCCCAGTTCCCCGGTCTCCTCAGGTCTGTCTGGTCTGTCCCAGTTTCCCAATCTCCTCAGGTCTGTCTGGTCTGTCCCAGTTTCCCAATCTCCTCAGGTCTGTCTGGTCTGTCCCAGTTCCCCGGTCTCCTCAGGTCTGTCTGGTCTGTCCTAGTTTCCCAATCTCCTCAGGTCTGTCTGGTCTGTCCCAGTTCCCCACTCTCCTTAGGTCTGTCTGGTCTGTCCCAGTTCCCCACTCTCCTTAGGTCTGTCTGGTCTGTCCTAGTTTCCCAATCTCCTCAGGTCTGTCTGGTCTGTCCTAGTTTCCCAATCTCCTCAGGTCTGTCTGGTCTGTCCCAGTTCCCCACTCTCCTTAGGTCTGTCTGGTCTGTCCTAGTTTCCCACTCTCCTTAGGTCTGTCTGGTCTGTCCCAGTTTCCCAATCTCCTCAGGTCTGTCTGGTCTGTCCTAGTTTCCCAATCTCCTCAGGTCTGTCTGGTCTGTCCCAGTTCCCCACTCTCCTTAGGTCTGTCTGGTCTGTCCCAGTTCCCCACTCTCCTTAGGTCTGTCTGGTCTGTCCTAGTTTCCCAATCTCCTCAGGTCTGTCTGGTCTGTCCTAGTTTCCCAATCTCCTCAGGTCTGTCTGGTCTGTCCCAGTTCCCCACTCTCCTTAGGTCTGTCTGGTCTGTCCTAGTTTCCCACTCTCCTTAGGTCTGTCTGGTCTGTCCCAGTTTCCCAATCTCCTCAGGTCTGTCTGGTCTGTCCCAGTTTCCCAATCTCCTCAGGTCTGTCTGGTCTGTCCTAGTTTCCCATTCTCCTCAGGTCTGTCTGGTCTGTCCCAGTTCCCCACTCTCCTTAGGTCTGTCTGGTCTGTACCAGTTTCCCAGTCTCCTCAGGTCTGTCTGGTCTGTCCCAGTTTCCCAATCTCCTCAGGTCTGTCTGGTCTGTCCTAGTTTCCCATTCTCCTCAGGTCTGTCTGGTCTGTCCCAGTTCCCCACTCTCCTTAGGTCTGTCTGGTCTGTACCAGTTTCCCAGTCTCCTCAGGTCTGTCTAGTCTGTCCCAGTTTCCCAGTCTCCTTAGGTCTGTCTGGTCTGTCCCAGTTCCCCACTCTCCTCAGGTCTGTCTGGTCTGTCCCAGTTTCCCAGTCTCCTCAGGTCTGTCTAGTCTGTCCCAGTTTCCCACTCTCTGGCACCCAGAGATGGTGACACAGAGTTGTCAGGATGGCTAGTGGCTGGACAGAGGCGACAGGCCAGGGTTTCCTGTAACGTAATGGGTGTTTTGATTTTGACTGTTGTGGCCTGTAAAACCCTTTGAGACTGTAAACAGTGATATTGGGCTCTAAATAAACTTGAAACTTGAAACTTGAAACTTGTTAAATGCTGTCAACAAAAGCAATGCCAGCAGTCAGCCTCACTGATTGGCTCTAGAATCACAGAGAGCATAATGTCACACAATGGGTGTCATGTCCATTACAAATTGACAGCTTTGAGATTTGAATACCAAACTCCGTTAACAAGAGTGGCACAATCTGAGGTAAATTTAAAATGTGCCAATGATTATATATGTAATGTCTTGTAACAGGATATCCAGGTGATACTGTCATTCTTTATGGCCAAATACTGCAGGTGCTGCTTTGTTTTGCAGAGCTGGTCGAAGCGTTTCATCTTTATGAGACAGTTAATTAAAGACAGTTATCCAAAGGACATACGGAAATGAAAGACGTGGGGTATATGCACTGTACTCTGACCCTGCTGTCAACTGATTTCTGTGTTCAGACAGAACCAGTAACCAGTAACAAACTAAAAACAGCCTAAATTAGAAAGACTGTAAGACATCATCCAGCAGTGTGCTTCTTGTGATTTCCAGCGTAAATATGGAGAGAAAGTGAGTGTGTGTACACATGAGAGAAAGAGAAAGAGAGAGAGAGAGAGAGAGAGAGAGTTGTTGGTCAGTTCAGATACTCAGCGGAGCCTCTTGGTCAGGAAGCGTGGCTGTATTCTCAGATATGTGTGTGCAGGAAAAGACTAGAGTGGGACTTGACCAGCGAGCCGGCAGAAACAGGAAGTGCTGGCAGCCTCCTGTCTGCTGAGTGTTTGCACAGGCCACCGCCCCCTTCCCATGAGCCTCTCTGAAACGCAGCTGGAGCCCCTGGACCCCGGCCTCCGGACCAGCATGCACTGGGCCAGAGCCAGGCCATAGCAGGGCCACATTCAGAGAACACAGGTGTGTATCAGTCGCTGTGGGGCTTTTCCTCCCTCTCTGTCCCTCTCGCTCTCTCGCTCTCGTTCTCTCGTTCTCTCGCTCTCTCACTCTCTCGCTCTCTCACTCTCTCTCAGTCGTCTGTCAGCGTGGCGGTTGTTTACTTTCACGGCACGCAGCAGCAAAACATCTTCACTGCAGGACACACTCTGGGAAACCAAAACACGGCTCCGAACTTTCCCAGCGAAAAACCTTCCCCCAAATATGTTCTAACTGGATCACACGTGCCAAATTCATAAATGAATAAGTTTTAGTTCCCTCATGCCCTCAGGAGACCTACTTAAACAATCACAAAGCCTAACCTAATCTCTTACCTGACCTCCTTCACTTCTAATCTGACCTCCTTCACTCATAATCTGACCTCCCTGACCTCTAAACCAACGCAGTTTATAATGACACACTGTTGTACAAGATACACCAAATATCAGCGGTTTCCTTTGACACACATTAAGGTGTTACACCCGTGTGTGTGTGTGTGTGTGTGTGTGGTTGTGTGTTATACGTGCCAACATTTCTTATCTAATCAGGGACTGTTTTTTCTATCATTATTATTATTATTATCATTCTGTTGTATTTAATTGCATTTGGTTTTTGGAATTGTCCATATGTCCATTTCTATCTGATATAAATATAGATTTGTTATTGTCTGATCTCATATCCCAGCATTTCCATGTCTGTTTTTGACTCATAACCTCTACAAGTCATTCATTACACAAGTTTAGTCACTCGTATTCAAAATCATGTTTATTCTTCGTTCTATGGGAAATAAAGGACCAGGCCAAGAGAGTGGCGGCAGGGGTTGAATGAGAGTGTATTTAGTGTAGATTTCAGGTTGTTCGCTGAGGTCTGTGTGCTCACATACTTTGTGAGGCCAAACTAAACACTCATTTGATAAAAATCTCTGATTAACATACCAGTTTGGACAAATCACGGCTCAGTAACACAGAGAACAGCTTCAGCGCTTCCAGTTTTGAAAGGAAATTAGAGTTTTTCTATAGACTAATACACAGAGGCAGAGTACAACATGAGCATGGTGACAAGAGCCAGGGCCGGAGTCAGAGACATGAAGGACTGAGGGCAGACTGTACAGGGCTGTTGAGTTTTGTCGATAATAAAACAAACAAAACATGAATTATGTTTTATATGGGCTTGATAAAATATTGCTAAATCGGTCTAACAATGAAGAATCATACCATTTAAATCGTGTGTGTGTGTGTGTGTGTTTGTGTGTGTGTGTGTGTCTGATGGACAGAATAAAAGACAGTATGAGAATGAAATCCCCATAGTTATACTGTAAGTGTGGAGCATGTCAGACACAAAGAACTTGACCAGTTCACGAGTTGATGACTGTTGCATTGTGTAACCAATGTTGTTTTTTCCCCTTGAACAGAAAGAATCCACCACAGCTGTCCCTCTGGTATTCATTTATTCTTTATCTTTCCTCCTTCTCAACTCCTTCATCTGCACTCTCTCTCTCTCTCTCTTACACACACACATGCACGCATACATGAGCACACACACACACAGGCATACATGAGCGCACACACACACACACGCACGCACGCACGCATGCACGCACGCACGCATACATGAGCACACACACACACACACACACACACACACACACAAGCGCCTGTCTTCAAGAGACATACAGGATGCGACCCTATTGTTTTCAGGGTCTCGTCCCTTATCCTTCATGGCCAGTAAAAGCGCACTCATTCACTCAAGGACACACAGTGAGTCAGAGTGTCTCCCTATTTACTCTGCAGGCCCTGAGAAACTCTGTACCTCTGCTGAAGTCTACCACAGTGACTGAGTACAGCAGTCAGCAGCCTGTTGAAGTCTACCACACCACAGTGACTGAGTACAGCCGTCAGCAGACTGTTGAAGTCTACCTCACCACAGTGACTGAGTACAGCCATCAGCAGACTGTTGAAGTCTACCTCACCACAGTGACTGAGTACAGCAGTCAGCAGACTGTTGAAGTCTACCACACCACAGTGACTGAGTACAGCCGTCAGCAGACTGTTGAAGTCTACCGCACCACAGTGACTGAGTACAGCAGTCAGCAGACTGTTGAAGTCTACTGCACCACAGTGACTGAGTACAGCATCAGCAGACTGTTGAAGTCTACTGCACCACAGTGACTGAGTACAGCCATCAGCAGACTGTTGAAGTCTACCACACCACAGTGACTGAGTACAGCCATCAGCAGACTGTTGAAGTCTACCTCACCACAGTGACTGAGTACAGCCATCAGCAGACTGTTGAAGTCTACCACACCACAGTGACTGAGTACAGCCATCAGCAGACTGTTGAAGTCTACCTCACCACAGTGACTGAGTACAGCCATCAGCAGACTGTTGAAGTCTACCACACCACAGTGACTGAGTACAGCCATCAGCAGACTGTTGAAGTCTACTGCACCACAGTGACTGAGTACAGCCATCAGCAGACTGTTGAAGTCTACCACACCACAGTGACTGAGTACAGCCATCAGCAGACTGTTGAAGTCTACCACACCACAGTGACTGAGTACAGCCATCAGCAGACTGTTGAAGTCTACCACACCACAGTGACTGAGTACAGCCATCAGCAGACTGTTGAAGTCTACCACACCACAGTGACTGAGTACAGCCATCAGCAGACTGTTGAAGTCTACTGCACCACAGTGACTGAGTACAGCCATCAGCAGACTGTTGAAGTCTACCTCACCACAGTGACTGAGTACAGCCATCAGCAGACTGTTGAAGTCTACTGCACCACAGTGACTGAGTACAGCCATCAGCAGACTGTTGAAGTCTACCACACCACAGTGACTGAGTACAGCCATCAGCAGACTGTTGAAGTCTACCTCACCACAGTGACTGAGTACAGCCATCAGCAGACTGTTGAAGTCTACCACACCACAGTGACTGAGTACAGCCATCAGCAGACTGTTGAAGTCTACTGCACCACAGTGACTGAGTACAGCCATCAGCAGACTGTTGAAGTCTACCTCACCACAGTGACTGAGTACAGCCATCAGCAGACTGTTGAAGTCTACCACACCACAGTGACTGAGTACAGCCATCAGCAGACTGTTGAAGTCTACCTCACCACAGTGACTGAGTACAGCCATCAGCAGACTGTTGAAGTCTACCACACCACAGTGACTGAGTACAGCCATCAGCAGACTGTTGAAGTCTACCACACCACAGTGACTGAGTACAGCCATCAGCAGACTGTTGAAGTCTACCACACCACAGTGACTGAGTACAGCAGTCAGCAGAGGCAGGGTTCAGGCGTGTCAGGGTTTATGAGTGTCAAGAGATCCTTTTGTTTGTGGGACATGAGATACTAGTATTTCCTCTGATAAGAAAGGAGACGTGTGACACTAGGGGAGGTGACCAAACACAGATGGAAGGAGAAAAATAAAAGCACAGCTGGGACACTTCACCAAACTGCCATCATAAGCACTAAAACGGCAAAGTCATCATTTATCTCATCTGGGAACATTATAATGCTCACCAGGGAAGGACATCACACCGTTCTCTGCTCAGTCTCCAAAAGTATAGGATATAAAAATGTTTTAGATTTATGGATACTAACTTTCATAAATCTTTTAGTCTTCTATTGCTTCCATTTAATATTCTATCAGTTAGTACAACTACCGAGACCAGCCAGAGGAGGATGGGTCGTCCTTGTTGAGTCTTGGTTTCTCCCAAGGTTTCTTCCTGTCTCTGTGTAGGGTACTTTTTCTTTGCCACTGTCACCCTGGCCGTGCTGACTGGGGGTATCAGGTCCAGTATCCTGTAGAACTGCTTTGTGACAATGTGCATAGTGAGTAGTGCTGTACAAATAAAACTGAATTGAACTGAACTGAATTTTGCTTGATCAGCCTCTGAAACTTGTGTGTTGATTCACTTACCCTTTAAAAATAAGGGGGGGGGGGTTAATATCAGTTCAAAAATGTAACTGAGGATTTAATTAAGGAATTAAAAATGATGATGTGCTCATATAGACTTTATTGATTTAACTGGGACTGGAGCGCTGTGGAGTACACATAAACACAATCTGAGATGCACTATGGGTGAAATAAGTGTATGGTGCATAAATGAAAACAGTACTGGAACATGACACCTCAGCAATCAAAATGTAAGGCCTGCAGCTGTCGCCTGTGTGCGCACGTTTGTGAGTGATTGATTGATTGGTGTACAGTTGGCGGTCAAGATCATTTAATTTTAACATTAGTCCATTGTCTCTCTAGGCACTATGAATCACATTAGCATGGCACGCTATATAAAGCAGACATACAGGCATTGATGGATGTGGTTGGTGTTTAACTGAATGCTTGCATGAGCAGAATGAGTTACCTCAGCATTTCTAAGCGTGGTGTGATAATCAGGGTCAGCTCCAAACAGAGCAACGCCAAGGGTTTGCTAAGAATGGTGTGACAAACAGGACACATTCAGTCCTGTGGGTGAAAACACAGCTTGTTGGTGAGAAAATGGCAGGAATCCTGCCAGTAATAGCAAGACCACAAGACCACAAACAGCACAACTCAGTTGAAGAGCAGCATGTATGGAGGAGGCGCTGTGTCTAGTGTGATACAGATTTGGAGGAAGCAGTGTGTTTGGTGTGGAGTCAGTGGTATCAACTGGTGGAAGTGGTGTATTAGTTATGAAGTCAGAGGTACAGATTGGAGGAGGTGGTGTGATGGTGTGGAGTCAGTGGTACAGATTGGAAGAGGTGGTGTGATGGTGTGGAGTCAGTGGTACAGACTGGAGGAGGTGGTGTAATGGTGTGGAGTCAGTGGTGTAGACTGGAGGAGGTGGTGTTATGGTGTGGAGTCAGTGGTGTAGACTGGAGGAGGTGGTGTTATGGTGTGGAGTCAGTGGTGTAGACTGGAGGAGGTGGTGTTATGGTGTGGAGTCAGTGGTACAGACTGGAGGAGGTGGTGTGATGGTGTGGAGTCAGTGGTACAGACTGGAGGAGGTGGTGTGATGGTGTGGAGTCAGTGGTACAGACTGGAGGAGGTGGTGTGATGGTGTGGAGTCAGTGGTACAGACTGGAGGAGGTGGTGTGATGGTGTGGAGTCAGTGGTACAGACTGGAGGAGGTGGTGTGATGGTGTGGAGTCAGTGGTACAGACTGGTAGAGGTGGTGTGATGGTGTGGAGTCAGTGGTACAGACTGGAGGAGGTGGTGTAATGGTGTGGAGTCAGTGGTGTAGACTGGAGGAGGTGGTGTTATGGTGTGGAGTCAGTGGTACAGACTGGTAGAGGTGGTGTGATGGTGTGGAGTCAGTGGTGTAGACTGGAGGAGGTGGTGTAATGGTGTGGAGTCAGTGGTACAGACTGGAGGAGGTGGTGTAATGGTGTGGAGTCAGTGGTACAGACTGGGAGAGGTGGTGTGATGGTGTGGAGGCAGTGGTACAGACTGGAGGAGGTGGTGTTATGGTGTGGAGTCAGTGGTGTAGACTGGAGGAGGTGGTGTTATGGTGTGGAGTCAGTGGTGTAGACTGGTAGAGGTGGTGTAATGGTGTGGAGTCAGTGGTACAGACTGGAGGAGGTGGTGTAATGGTGTGGAGTCAGTGGTACAGACTGGGGGAGGTGGTGTGATGGTGTGGAGTCAGTGGTACAGACTGGAGGAGGTGGTGTAATGGTGTGGAGTCAGTGGTACAGACTAGGGGAGGTGGTGTGATGGTGTGGAGTCAGTGGTACAGACTGGGCGGCGGTTCAAGATTATTTGTATAGCACTTTTTACAGTCAGCAGTTGTCTCAAAGCAGCTTTAAAGTGATCAGTGCCTAAATCCCCGGTGAGCAAGCCCAAGGCAACAGTGGCAAGGAAAAACTCCCTAATGAAGTGAACAGGAGGAAGAAACCTTGGGAGGAACCAAGACTCAACAGGGGCAGCCCATCCTCTTAAAGCCAGCACACAGAAAAGACATTTACAGTGTTGCAGTGTGTTTGGTGTGGAGTCAGTAGTACAGACTGGTGGAAGTGATGTATTAGTTGTGGAGTCAATGGTAAAGACTGGTGGAGGCAGTGTAGTGGTTGGGTGAATGGTCTCCTAGGACCAGTTAGGTTCCTATTGGCTGTGTAAGAGGATGACAGCATATGTTACTGACCAGATGTGCACCTCCACTGGTATCATAGCATCACATTGTCATGTGGATTCTTCCAGCAGGGTAAACCACCATGTCACATGGATTCTTCTAGCCAGATAAACCAACATGTCACCCAACATGCACTGTCAGAGTACAGGTCCAGGACCATTATAGCTCACCACAGTTCATACTCTACCTGAGTGATCCGTTCAGTCTCCAGAACTCACCCCAACAGAGCAGCACTGGGAGGAGGTGGAAGAGGCTGCCCACAGAATGAGTGGACCAGTACTCAGTCACTGTGCGACGTCATCGTTTCTGCGTGTGTAACAGGTTCGATCTTGCGTTGTGTAATTAAAGGCACCACGGACCAGGCTTCCCAGTTGAACTGGATTATTCTGATAATGGACAACAGTGCAATCACTGAACTGTACTGGAACATGCACAGTGTCTTCAGCAATGATGATACTAGAAATATCGAAACATTCATGTTACCACACACACACACACAAACACACACACACACAGCTTGGTAGCTGGCTAACTTAACTAGAAACACAGCCTACATGCCCTTATTCAAAGAACAGAGATAATGAATATGCAAATCTACAACTGCACAAAAGTCTTTGTTCATGTCCAAACTCCTCTAGGTACATATATATTAACATAATGATAAAATCGTGAACAAACATTAACAAATCTTTTCAAATAATCTAAACAATATTATAACCATGACCTAACGCTGACACGGGCAAGTTCGACCGGGAAGAACGCAAGATGCATCATTCCCTTAAAGGCAACCACACATGTATTTTAAAGTGGCAAAACAGTAAACCAAAATACAAACATACCCCTGTTAAAATTGCAAGTGGAAGCATTATTAACCATGTTACACATAGACCAACATCCCTGTGGAGCGTCTCCGACACCTCGTAGAATCCAGGCCCTGAAGAATCCTGGCTGTCTGTAAGGCAGAGGAAGGTCTGACTGTGATGGGCGAGTGGCCACATTAAAGTGTAAAGTTTAAAGTGTAGACTAATGACCTCATACAGACGTTCATACAGTTATGACTGCATAGACCACATCAGGTCTCAATCTGTGTGCTTTCCTTTAGCTCAATAGGATTGTTCAAGTCTCCTTTGTTGTTGGGTTGGACCATACTTGTTGTGTTAAGTTGTGTGAGTGAAAGGCCTGTGTGTGTTTGGTTATGGAGTTACTCATTAACGTAGGACTCAGAGGACAGGCTGAAGGGACACCTCTCACAACCTTTGTTCAACATGCCTCCATTTTCTCCCTGCAGGAAAACCACGGATAATGTCTCCCGCTCTCCGTGTTAAGATGTGACATGTGAAAGGAAACATCTCCAGCCATTTGGATTTACCGACCAAAAGCTCAGGTAAGAGAACGTCCCTCGAGGTTTAAACTAAAGCACTGTACTTGAGGCAAACCTGTACGTTTCCATCTGACCATCTACAATCATACATGTCTTATCTGTAACTCTGTTTGACAAGATATTATAAATGTCATTTGAAAAACAGGCTTTATGACTTCTCTGCTGGTGCAACTGTACATGGATGATACATATAAAGTTAAACCTAGTACACTGATTTAAAACAGCTGAAATAATTCAAAGCGTGTGTAAACGCATATTCTGTTTTCTCCTTTGAACAAGCTGTTTCCTTAGATTGAAAAGGCTGGGTCAAGATGAAACGCGTTTGGTAGTGTCCATACTAAAAGAGCATGATGTGGGTTACGTTTCTGAGTCTTATGTTGATACCTCTGTCGTATCACCTCTTGGAGGCCAACACGCCTCTTTTCCGTGTTTTTGTTTTAAACGAAAACAAAGCAAAACAAAGGGCCGCCTCGATTTTTTTGTCACACTCAAAAGGCAAAAAAGAAAAAAAGAACTACATAAACTACTATCTCATTGTTTTGTTTTTCCTGGATTTGAATCATTTTAGTGAATCTTTAGGTTGTAGACTTTCAGGTGTGGATGCCAAAGGTAAGAGTCACGGCCTGTGCTTCATATGTTGTGTCTTGTTTCCTCTGCTTCACGCACAGTATCTCTAACACATGTTCAAACTTCACCGTTTACAGCCTTTACCCACTGTATATGGGTAGGAACAGTGCTACTGTGAGTTACTAATACTGTTATTTGTAAATGTCTAATGGTGTATCGAGTTTTGTTTCTGTCTGAAGGAAAATTAAGAGCTGAAATGAATCCTCCTTTGACTTGCTCAGTCATTAACATAATGAATGTAAATTTGAAAACTGAAGATTTCCTCTTAGTTGTTAATGAGTCATATGTACTGTTCACTGAACTAAAGAGTAACACTGAACCAACCTCACCCATAAATGTCTGTTACAGAGGTGAAAGCCTCTCCTTGGCTTTTACTCTGACACTGAACATACACACTCCAGCAGGAGGATCTGTACTACAGAAAAGAAAGATAAAATCCAGATCCTACGGTTTGGGAGTCTGTAGGTTGGTGTGGGGGGGGGGGGGGTCACTTTGTGATTAGTGTGTTCACTGGTTCTTAAGAAGGTCAAGTGAAGGTCTCTATACAGCATTCACTCCGAGATCAGAAGCCTGGGAAAGGCATTACCAACACACTCCTGTGAGAGAGAGAGAGAGAGAGAGAGAGAGAGAGAGAAGGAGGGAGAGAGAAAGGGTGAGGCGAGAGGGTGGAGAGGACAGGTTATGGAAGAACTGTGTGAAACAATCATGTTTTGGCCCCCCTAATGATTAACCAAGAATGGAATCTTCTGACTGAAACACTCACCAGGAAGAGAAAGACGTTTTCCCTTTGTTTGAGACAACTGGGGCTCTAAAGTCACTTTCATATCTAACACACCCATAAACACACACACACACACACACACACACACAGGCCTGAGGAGGGACTCTAGGACCCAGCACATGTCGAGCAGAGACAGCGTGAGACAGGAGTGACTGACAACTGTTTAGCGCCAACAATACACAGCTAAATAACAGGAGTGAAAGAGAGGAAGAGTTCCATCCGCAGAGCAGAACCTCATTACAGAGACCAGTTCTGTGTCGAGAGGGGTCCATGTAGCACAGGGAACACAATCATGAAACATGAAACACACAAGCCTAATGTCAATAAACACACAGACATTGTCTGTATTTAAACAGGCATTACTGAAACCCTAGTAGCTATGTTCATTAATACAGAAAAAACACATTATAAATTCAGAAACATAGGAACTCCACTCTGAGACACGTGTCAATCTTTAAAAAATTTAGAAAGTTAGTCTGACTGGTCACAGTATCATCCAAATATTAAATTGTTTTGTAATATGAAGGCTACAGATTTGAACATAACAACCGTTCAGCAATGAAGTTTTCACTGCACCAGTGTTGTATTGTTTGTTTCTGTGGTCAAATTCTACACTGAAAATAAATGAAAAAAAAAAGGAGGGGGAAAAAAGCCCAGTCATGGCTGTCGGTCCTGCAGGAACATGGCAGTGGCTCGTATGGACCCTGTGTGTCTGTGTGTCACTACTACACTAATGCATTAACATCTCGCTTCACACGCTTCACAAGCCCTGGAGCCCAGCCCGCCAAACTGAGCTCTACCATTCTGATAAGAGTTTCTCATTTTTTCCCTTCAACACATTTCCAACAGGAAGTGGGGGGAGCATGGGGTCTATTGTTCACATTCTGGGGGTGATCCTGTGTTTCTGGGGATCAGGATTCGGCGACACACTCCACGGCGTGGGTCCATGTGCGGTCAGCAGAAGCAAGGTGGGGGTGAAAAACAGAGGCTCTCCTTTGGTCTTTGTTCCCCAGGCTTGACCGCTTTGGGAATATCCTGTTTGTAGCATTTGTTTCCTGTTTTTGATGACAGGCTTAACTCAAGACTTAGGCAGTAATGAGGTGTCAAAGGAAGTCAACTCTTCAGGTGGAGTTCACAAGTGCTCAACTGTTCATTTTTGGTCTTTTTTTTTTTGCACTTTGATAACAGTCAATAAGTAACAACAAATTAATAATGTGAAAGATTTTTTTATTTCAGACTCTACACTTTGTCATTTTGTTCTTATTTCATTAATGTTTTACCAGTACAGGGAAGACAGTTAACCAAGGTTACTGAAACTATAGGAATCCCTCATGTGTAATACATTTTTTATCACATACACATCTTATATTAAAATATTGATCATCATTTCTAGTTTTATCCACACGTTATGGGAAATACAGAGTCTGTAAATGGACAGAATAAACAAAACTTCACGTGTTCATATTCTGAGGTTCTGTTTTTATCAGGCATCGTTTGACTGCAGCGGACGAGGGCTTGCAGCTATTCCCCGTCACATTTGGACCAATGTGACGTCACTGGATCTCTCTGGGAACCATCTGAACCTGACCCGGCCCGAGACCCTTAAAGAACTGCAGGACCTGAGACGCCTCGTCGCCCTCAACCTGTCAGGCAACTATCTCCCTCTACTGGCCATAGAGCATGTTGACAACCTCCCATCCCTGGAAATCCTGGACCTCCGTAGATGCCAGTTGGTTACCATCCAGGATGGTGCTCTGAGGGGTCTGCCCAATTTAAAGATGCTTTTTCTGGGGAACAATCATCTACAAAGCCCCATCTCTGCTGGATCTCCAGATCTTGAGGGCGTACCATTCGTGGATGTCCATGATAACCTGGCATTTCCTTTTGCCTCTGAAGGTTGGTGGACAGTGAGGGAGAGCGGGGGTTGATATGATACAGCTATGATTATCATAACACAAGACTGAGTATGACATAATACAACCTATGCCAGTGAGAGATGGAATTACTTTCATTTCCCTTCATCAACATGGCCTTGGTTTTTGTATTAGACCTTAGAGGCCCAAACACAGCACAGTAAATAATACAATTCTGTGTCAGAGTAACAGAAATATTTTGTGCAGGTTGCCCTGTTTTGGTTTATAGACATTCAATTTATTTTGCCCTTTGTATAGGACTTGAACAGAACCTCGTGATGCACAGAAGCTTCCACCGCAAACTTCTGACAACCGAGACACCCGTTACAAGCACTGCAGCGAATGGTCAGGTTTATGATTTCGCATAAATCTTTCTTTGCATTTTTTGAAAAAAACAAAACAAAACAAAACAAAGAAAGGACAGTTTTGCTTCTAATTCCTCCCAACAGGTACAGATGACAATCAAAGACGTCCCTCTGGCAGCTGGAAGTACCTGGTGGCAGTGTTGGTGACAGCCATCACAATCTCAATCCTTATCGCAGTGCTGGCGAAGTGCAAAGTCATTCACGATTACGTAGCGAGTTACCGGCATTCTCGACTGAGTGAGGCCGACGCAACCAGTCAGGGCGACCCAGCCTCTCTTGAGGTGGGATTCTCAACACAAAGAGGACAAGGACGTCGCTCTCACATGGCCATGAGCCCAGAGGAGGTGGAGGAAGATGACGACGGTTTTATTGAAGACAACTACATTCAAGCGAGTGATAGAGAGAGGGCAGAAAGAGCAGCAGAGGAAACAGAAGATGCAGATGTGGAAGAGGAGGTGTTTACCATCGGGTAATGCCAGGAGAGACATCTAAACATCCACCAGAATTTTAAGAGTACCAAAATATTGATTTCTGTTCAGCTGCTGTAGTTGACAGAACTTCTGAACCTACATATACCGACCGTAGATAAATCCATTGAGACCGGTCAAACTGGAACCAGTTAAGTTATTTGCGTCCGAATGCATTGTACTGATGCTTACCAGCTGAAACCAGTGCTAAAACAGTTCCTGAATCAGTTTGTTCAAGCTGGTCAACTCAAGCTGCTCCACAGTGCTTTCTGGTCTGAGCTGGTCGACACGGCCAGCCACTGGCTGGGTTATTTACAGCAGGCGATTTGTAAGGGGATGAGGGGGGGGATGCCAGGGGGATGCCTTGTTGGCAAAATGACCAAAAGGCATCCACCTTGTTAACCTGCCATCCCCCTTATATACTCTATAGAGTAGTGTCAGTGACCACTGGGCCACCCCGCCTGTTAAAAAATAACAAATCGCCTACTGGCTATGTAATGAACTGGTACAGTGCTGATTTTGTTGTTCAGCCAGTTTAAGTCAACGGAAAACAAAGAGATGAGCCATTTTCAGATGATTTTTTTCTTCAGAAGAATTGATCGCATCTTTCTTTTTTCAATATGTCACATTTCACAAATGTTTCTTAAACAAGTCAATCAACTGATGTCACATCTCTGCGAAATTTTTTACATGTTGTAAAAATAATTACTTTATTTTTAGACTAATGAGTTCCTTATTCTGTCAAGATTTGTCCTGATTAGTTATATATTAGTTTATTATTTTAATGATGTTACTGTAGTCACATAAAACGTGACGTTTTTTTCCACTCCATTGTTAAATTAAATAAAGACGCTTGTATTTATGGAATGACTTGAAATGTCGACGTCGTCTGCACTTTTATGTTTGTGTGTACGTTTCATATAACTGTATAGGCGTATACTTAAGTCAACAAACTGAGACGTACCTTGGGCTTGTGTTTTTTTTTGTTGTTGTTGTTGTTGTTTTGGTTTGTTGTTGTTGTTTTTTTTTCTTAACTTGGACAGCCTGAAAAACAGTCGCGCTTCAAATATTGCGGGAATTATTGCGCAGTGTCTCTAAACACGTTCAAGAAGAATAAAATTCGGTATTTAATTCAATGTACCGTCGCTTAACAGAAGTAATTTAGTTACAAGCGCTGAGTCATATAACTCTCTCAATGAGCTGTCGTCTACTATGGGCATACATAGCCGAGAGCTGCAAAACTGGTCTGACGCCTCAGGACCCGGAAGAACGACGAGAGATGGGAGCTTTTCACGGCACAGAATACTAGAATCGTTTCTGATCAATTAAGGCTATAAACCGACTGTAAACTTCTGTCGCGACTTTCCCACGCTCTTCACTGGGCAAGATGGCAGCATCCGCGATTTTCATTTTGGACATTAAAGGCAAGGTAAGAAATAATTAAGTGTCAGGTGTGACAAGTGTCAGGCTGCACGGAGTTCGGTGCACTTGACGTAAAATGGGTAGGTTGATGAGTAATGAGTTGACAACCGGGAAAAACACAGGTAAATCCAACCAAAACCAGTCGCTGAGGGTGAAATATATAGAAAATGTTTTATGCGCTGTCTATCGCTGCCTTTCACGTGCAGAGAAGAGAGTATAAATTAGTTCAATAGTTATCTAGAACGGCGTCATCAGTATACTGTACCTTACGTGCAGCATCGGCATGTGGCTCAATAAACGAATCGTGGCAATGAGTGCGTGGCATGTTTGTTACCATAAAAACCAGTATTGGCACTGAATGACTTTCTCTGTCCCACACTCTAAGTGACCCGACGTGGAGTTGCACCAAGACATCTGTGTTTACGTTCATTGCGAAAGTTGGCTAAAACTTACTGTGTAGGCTACATGCGTAGTTCATCGACAATATTTTTATCCACAGGAATTTAAACGCATTCTGGACTGTTTCCATTCAGTTTGTCAGGGGAACAGGTGCAGTGCGACTCACCGCCCAAACTCGTTCTGCGCCGTGGACACGCATAATGGTCCGTCTGTAGTGTAGTAGAATGTAGAGCTAGGCGGCTATTCAACCGTGAACAAAGAACGCTACTGCATCACTGACAGTGACAAAGTAGTCCATCATTTAAAAATAAAGATATATTTATACATTTTTGGCTACAGTTTACAAAGGTTGTTGTGGTAGTACTATATATATAAAGAACTAGAAAATTAAAGATAATAATTATCATTACACAGAGCTGCATTTTACCTGATATTACCAAAGATTGAGTGTGTGCGTGTGTGTGTGGTGTTTGTGGTCATTATTTTAGTTTAAATTCCTGTGGATAAAAATATTGACGTTAATACTGCAAAAGATGCTGTAGTAGACAGCTTAAGGATAATAGATGGCTGTACCTTGTGCCCTGTTGACCCATTCAGTTCAGGTGATCAAACTGACTACAGTGGCTTTAAATACATACACTACAATCAAGAGCAGTTTAGTCTGAGCATACAGAGCTGAATCCAATCACCTTACTTTGAACTGGGGTAATATATTCCTCAGAGAAAAAGAAAGAAAGAGAGAGAGAGGCCAAGAGGGGGCAGACTGCCTGAGGGCTGTGGAAGGGTGGATTACACTCAGATATGCCGTGGTCCCTGGCACTGCTGATGAAAGCTCTCCTGTCTGTGCCCCATGGCAATCCAATATCTCTACCTTAAGACATCTTCTTCTGGAAGAGATGGGAGATTAGCATACCAAGGCTCTTCATTTTCTCACACTCATTCATCTGGGGCACCACCTGAGACACCAGCACTTTAAATATGTCTTTAAATAAATCTTATCTGCAGCTATGGATTATTCGGGCTTTTGCCTTCATTCATCTCATAGCACATCTAACACTTACAACAGTTGATTATATCAGCCCGTCAAAATCCTCAGCTCTTTCTATTTAAATCTTAGAGGAGTAGACATTTGAAGACTGTCCCCGCTGTTGGACAGTGTCATCTAAAGGGCCTGTGTTCTTCAGATCATCACCATAAGCTCCTCTGATTGGAGTCAAACTGCACAAACCTGCAGGTGTGTTTGCTAAGCCCAGCTTTATTAACAGCCGCTTTCTTAGTCTTTCACATGTTAGAACCAGGATCCATCTGCGTTAAAGAGGCAAAAAAGCTCTCTTTAAGAGTTAAGATCACTGAAGAGTAATCATTTTTTGTCCTGTAATCTTTGATATCACATTATCGTCTTCTTTTATTCTTTTTTTTTTCTTATTTGCTCTCTAGCTCTCTTTATTTTTATACTGTTAATAACATCATAATATAATATATAACAATAACATACAACAGCATAACAATAACAAATCATCTCACTCTTTAAACCTGCTGGTTACCACCACCTCACAATGTCAAGTTAGAATCAATGGTGTTTTGGGATCTGTGTGTCTACCTTCCTGCTTACTGTTAGCTTAGTCAGCTGAGGTTATCTTTGTTTTCATTTTTCTTTTTTTTTTTGAAAGGTCCCTTCTCGCTCTTTGACCTTCTGGCCCAGAAAATATTGTGGTTTTTTTTTCAGTTTATGAACTTTATTCATGAGGGTAAATGCCGTGGGACATGTCAGTTTATTTCAGTTTTTGGTTTTACACGCGCACGCACACACACACACACACACACACACATGCACGCTTACTCGGTGTGTCTTCCTGTAGTGAGAGGAAAGCACTCTTGTGTCTCAGTGGTGTCAGTGGTGATCTGCAGTCTGTTCATTAGCATTAGCATTAGCGTGTCCTCATGACCCCTTCGCAGGAGTCTGTGTTTTCTAGTCATTAGCTCCAATATCCCAATATAACTTCATCTGTTCACACAGAAAACTATAAAAGTTAAGAAGTCTGCTGGCCTTTTCCTTCCACTCTCCCTTCCTTTGGAATGGTTTACCTACAGAAATTAGGAGGCAAACTCTCCTTATACCTTTAAAACCAAACTAAAGACTTATCTATTTTCTCTAACTTATGGATAATATAATTTTGATTTGACTTTGTTGTGGACATGTAAAGCCCTTTGAGACTATAAATAGTGATATTGGGCTCTAAATAAACGTTTATTATTGTTATGATTATTATTATATTGTTATCATTATATAAGATACAAACAACACCACATACATGCATATACATGTCACCAACGTTGAGCTCTGCCAATAATAATGTACTTCTGTATGTCAAGTGGTTGCTCCATAGCAACACATTTATTAAACACTGTTTCATTGTTATGAGAAATGATTATGACATTTTGTCCATGTGTGACTAGACTAGCAGTAACAGATGCTGTGTTTGTGATGTCATATCCTGTAGGTGCTCATATGTCGTAACTACATGGGCGACATAGACATGAACGAAATCGACCATTTCATGCCAATCATGATGAAGAGGGAGGAAGAGGCGGAGCTGTCGCCCGTGGTAACCCATGGCTCCACCCACTTCCTGTGGATCAAGCATAGCAACCTCTACTGTATCCTCTTATCAGACACATGTTTTGCATTTTCATTGATTGCTCTCGCTCTCTCTCTCTCTCTCTCTCTCTGTCTCTCTCTCTCTCTCTCTCTCTCTGTCTCTCTCTCTGTCTCTCTCTCTTTCTCTCTGTGCTCTCTCTGCATTTTTTTGTTTTCTTTTTTTGTCTTATGAATGTGAAGGTTGTACACCTTAACAGTCAATGTTCAGTGGTGGCCATGACCAAGAAGAACACCAATGCAGCTCTTGTCTATTCGTTCCTGTATAAAATAGTGGAGGTAAAACATGTGTCATCACACAGACCTCTCCCCTCACTGCTTTCACTTACACAGAGAACACATGTATTAACAGACCTGTTTGTCTTGTTGTTGTTGTTGTTGTTGTTGTTGTTGTTGTGTAGGTGTTTATGGAGTACTTTAAGGCGCTGGAGGAAGAGAGTATCCGTGATAACTTTGTGACGGTGTATGAGTTAATGGACGAGGTGATGGACTTTGGTTTCCCACAGACCACGGACAGTAAAATCTTACTGGAGTGAGTTTAATCTGACCGTACACTTACCACAACTCAATCTGCTCATTGTGACACTGAGTTTCATCTGTCTTTACTCCTACAACAGCTCCATCTCCTCATTTTCAGTCCTGGGTTTTAGTGTAGAACACACATTCTTCTTAGGCTCCTGAGATAGAGCTTGCTACAGGTTGCATTTCGAAAGAGATTTTTGTGAAATTTCTGGGTTAAAGGTAAAAGAACTGTTTGGGGTTACACACCATACAATATGATAGATTTTCTGTGTGTGTGTGTATGCGTGCGTGTGTGTGTGTGTGTGTGTGTTCTCTCCCACAATGTCTTCTGTCTCATTTTGACATCAACACAATACCTGTGTCAGCTGGACCCACTTCACACACACACACACACACACACACACACACACACACACTGTGGTTCTCGCTCTGTGTGTCCAGCAGTCTGCTGAGATCGGGCCATTTGTTTCGATCAGTCTCACTATTCTGATGCAAATATTTCTCTTTTTACTGTGAACACATCTCTCTCTCTCTCTCTCTCTCTCTCACACACACACACCCTTCACGCTCTCCTTTTATCTCTCTCTCTCTTTCTTTTTCTCTCACAGAAGACTTCATTAGCATGTACTGTGAGAGGAGCAGAGAGCCTAATGTCCACTCCTGTTCTCTGCTCCCTCCAGCCTGCCATCATTTTAGACATCCACAGCCTGCACTGACACTGACAGAAAACCATACTAAACCTGTTACAGTGAATCTGTTCACCTGAATCAGAAAACCACACCAAACCTGTTACAGTGAATCTTTTCACCTGAATCAGAAAACCACACCAAACCTGTTACAGTGAATCTGTTCACCTGAATCAGAAAACCACACTAAACCTGTTACAGTGAATCTTTTCACCTGAATCAGAAAACCACACTAAACCTGTTACAGTGAATCTTTTCACCTGAATCAGAAAACCACACTAAACCTGTTACAGTGAATCTTTTCACCTGAATCAGAAAACTACACCAAACCTGTTACAGTGAATCTTTTCACCTGAATCAGAAAACCACACCAAACCTGTTACAGTGAATCTTTTCACCTGGATCAGAAAACCACACCAAACCTGTAACAGTGAATCTTTTCACCTGAATCAGAAAACCACACTAAACCTGTTACATCGCCTCTTTTCACCTGAATCAGAAAACCACACTAAACCTGTTACAGTGAATCTTTTCACCTGAATCAGAAAACCACACTAAACCTGTTACAGTGAATCTTTTCACCTGAATCAGAAAACTACACCAAACCTGTTACAGTGAATCTTTTCACCCGAATCAGAAAACCACACCAAACCTGTTACAGTGAATCTTTTCACCTGAATCAGAAAACCACACTAAACCTGTTACATCGCCTCTTTTCACCTGAATCAGAAAACCACACTAAACCTGTTACAGTGAATCTTTTCACCTGAATCAGAAAACCACACCAAACCTGTTACAGTGAATCTTTTCACCTGAATCAGAAAACTACACCAAACCTGTTACAGTGAATCTTTTCACCTGAATCAGAAAACCACACCAAACCTGTTACAGTGAATCTTTTCACCTGGATCAGAAAACCACACCAAACCTGTAACAGTGAATCTTTTCACCTGAATCAGAAAACCACACTAAACCTGTTACATCGCCTCTTTTCACCTGAATCAGAAAACCACACTAAACCTGTTACAGTGAATATTTTCACCTGAATCAGAAAACTACACTAAACCTGTTATATCACCTCTTTTCACCTGAATCAAAAAACTACACTAAACCTGTAATATCGCCTCATTTCACCTGAATCAGAAAACTACACTAAACCTGTAATATCGCCTCATTTCACCTGAATCAGAAAACTACACTAAACCTGTAATATCGCCTCTATTCACCTGAATCAGAAAACTGCCTCCTTAATGAGATTAGATATTGGTTTTCCTCTGCCTTTGCTACTGCCTTTCTCTTTCTCTTTATCACTACCTGTTCCATGTGTATGTGTGTGTATCACTAGGAGTAAACAACACAGGGATACAGGTGATGGAAACAGTGTGCATATACTCAAGAGTGTATGTGTGTGTGTGTGTGTGTGTGTGTGTGTGTTTGTGTGTGGTGTATGTGTGTGTGTGTATGTGTGTGTGTGTGTGTGTGTGTGTGTGTATGTGTGTGTGTGTCTATGTGTGTGTTTGCCTCTATGGATCTCTTCTGTCCTCCCCTGAGTCCTCGGTGTCATTTCCACAAACCACTGTGACATTGTTTACAGGAGACACACTGTTCCCACTCCACAGTTTATACCAGCTCAACAGGGCCAAGTAGTTGCACAGATACAGCTGTTAAGGTTGTAGTGTTGGGCTGTAGTAATTACTTTGTTTGCCAAAGGCTTGTGAATGTATGAGAGTACTTAGAAATGGTTTCTTCACAGGTACTCCCCGCTCTGGTTTTTAGCTGAATTCTTTAGTCCACCAGTAGAGCGTCCATGCAGTTTCACTGCTGGAAAAAAAATGCTGTTTTTGTATTGTTCTCCTCCCCAATCTTGTTTTTTTTTTGTGTGTTATTTTGACCTGAAAGGTTCAAACAGCCATGAAACGTTGCATATTGTCCTGTCTCCTTCTCCTGCTATTCAGATTACCATAATTACTCCAGTCAGGCAAAGGGTGGCGCTGTGGCACTTCTGTGGTAATTAGCTCACGGACCATGGATCATAGAGTAGGAACTGTTTCCTCTGTTCACTTTGATTCTGTGCCTTTAGAACAGTTGATGTTAGCTACACAGTATCTTTCTGCCCTAATTGGTTTTCCAACATTTTAAATGTTTTTCTGAAGCCAACTTTTGATCAGTCACCTCATCGTCTTGAAATTGGGTTTAAAAGAATCACTGGATTCCTTCATTCAGTGATTATCCGACATATGATGAATTTTCAGAGCAAATTGGCTACTGTATGGCACTCAAACGCTGTGAGATGTGTCCTTTTGGACCAAAACAGCTCTAGCAAAATATGTGGTCTGATCTTTGCCAAACTTGGTGCACACATGAAGCAGGTGCCTGTGAGGCATCATACAAAATGTATTGTTTTTGAATGAATAGGTTACGTTACAACAGGGAAATAACTAACACAGCCATAACTCTGTAAACCATACAGGTTCCTAACAGTATGTGTAAAGAATAGAAGTTAACTAAAAAAAAAATGAAAATTGATAACTAGTCCTCAGCCATTTGTGTGACTGTCCTCAAACTAAGCTTAAAATATGGTTCTCTTGAGAACCAATAATGCACTGAGTCCAAATTGTCTAGAATATTCTGAACTTTTTTTTATTGCACCGCCAATAAAATGATGTGGGTGTGGCTTGTTTGTTGAACTGAAACATCTCTGCCTCATAAACCGGGCAGTTGTCACTAAACTTGATTAACATGTTCTCTCAGTAATTAAAACATGATGAATCTTTGGCGTTAGGTGGTAATATTACGAAGGAGTTGCTGAGAATATCCATAAACCTTAGGTCGCTCGTTTGATGAATTTGATATTTTGCACAGTCTGTCTGTCGCACAGATAAAGTTAATGAGATCCACAGTCTGATACCTGATATCCTGCTATTTGATATCCTGATGTCCTTTCTGATGTCTGATCAGCGGCAATAGAGTGGCCACTGGTGATTGGACCCCTTTAATTGCTGATAGTCGCAAAAAAATTCAGCTTATTATTTGCATGTTCAGAACGTCCAGAAAAAAAAACAAAAAACATTTTAGGCTTAGATCTTATAACAGCTACCAAGAATAAAAAACGAGGACTTTCTCTATGTGTTGCTCTAACCCTTGTCCTTTACTCCAGATACATTACCCAACAAGGTCACAAGCTGGAGGTCGGCGCTCCGCGACCCCCAGCAACGGTTACCAACGCGGTGTCATGGAGGTCAGAGGGCATCAAATACCGTAAAAATGAAGTCTTCATGGATGTCATTGAGTCTGTTAACCTGCTGGTGAGGAGTCAGAGCCTCTGAGACATGACTCATTCAAATTATACTGTACATATTTATGACATGTTTAACAGCCCTTCAGTGCCATATATTACATATTATGGTAGTTATGTCTTCAACTGTTGCTGTCTTGTATATGTATTTACTGGTATTTATTGGCACAGACAGTAGGTGTAGTTGAGTAAGTTAATTCGTTGCTGTATAATGTTTGATTGTTTTATTTGTTTCACTGGACTGTTCTTATCTATATGTAATAAACACGGTTTGTTAGGAGTACAGTAAAGTTTAACTGCTATTTCCTGTCTGATTGACCAGTGAGGACATGAGCTACAGGAGCACTCTGAGTCTCTGAGTCTCGGTGAAGGTGTAGTGTAACAGACTGTGTTAGTGTTAAGGGTTGTGTGAAAGTTTATGGAGCATAATCCCAACATTAGTCTCATATAAAGTAACGCACCTGACGCAGGGACCCACCCACCCTGACTTCCATGTATTCATGGTTGGTGTTAGAGGAAGAGAAGGGTGAGAGGAAAATGCTGCTGGTTTCCTTCCTCTCCTCTCCTCTCCTCCCTTGCCTCCCTCCCTTTCTCTCTCTCTCTCTCTCTCTCTCTGTCTCTCTCTCTTCCTTTAGTCCTATCCCCTGACACTAAGTACTGGGGTGATTAGTGAGCTTGTTTGTTAGGGTGTGTAGTTTTCACCTGTTTACTGTTTCACTAATGTTTGCCGCTCTGACTCCCACCTCTCTCTCTCTCTCTCTCTCTCTCTCTCTCTCTCTGTCTGTCTGTCTCTCTCTCTCTCTCTCTCTCTCTCTCTCTCTCTCTCTCTGTCTGTCTCTCTCTGTAGGTGAGTGCCACCGGCAGCGTGTTGCGCAGTGAGATTCTGGGCAGTATAAAGTTGAAAGTCATTCTGTCGGGCATGCCGGAGCTGAGACTGGGCCTCAATGACAAAGTGCTCTTTGAGAACACGGGCAGTGAGTATGGACGTCTGTGACCAGTCACTCACTCAAACCCCAAATACTTTAGACCCCCCACCCCCACCCCCCCACCCCCAGCACCTGGCCTCTCTCTTTGACTTCCTCCTCGATATCTGACCTTAAATGGCTCCGAGAAGAGGAGTTGGTCTTTCTGTTTTGAGAGAGGAGCTGCAGTTTGCCCTGTTCTCCTTCCCATCTCTCTGTCTGTTCCTGATATGTACTCATTACACATGTTCCCTCCATCTTTTCCACCTCCTAATCCTCAGCCCAGCATCACACATCCCAGCAGGAGTCTGGCCTCCCTGTGGAGCACACCTTGTTTTAGTGTACAGCTGCAGATCAGGATGCCGTGGGCTTTAAATCTGAACAGAGAAAGGATCTATCAGTGAAACATCACTTTAATGTGGGTCGATGAATACAAAGTTTACCTTACCGTGTATCTGAAATGGCACATATGAGATAGATGGAGACGGTTGCTGTGTTTGTAAACACACGTTTGTTAAAAACACATTTTCTCACATTTCTCATTCCTGTGTAAAGCTCTCATATTTGAGGGAAGATCACAGAGGCATGAATCTGACTTTCACTCAGTCTTGTTTCCTCTGTAGTAAGTGAGAGGGTTCCTTACATACACTTCCTGAATTACACACCTCCACTTGTGCAACTCCAGACACACACCAGCCGGGCCAGTGCATGTTCACAGGTTTTAGTCAAACACTGCCCCCCTCAGGACAGGACTGGGAAGTGCCTGTAAGCAGAACAGCGCAAAAAGGTTCGATTTAGCAGTGCTATTACTATTTTTACTTTAAAATACAGAGACTCCAGGTCAGAAATGGTTACAGTTTTATGAACAATTAACTTCATACCCTAAATGAATTCCTGATAAATCCCTCATATCCTCAGTATCTGCCTGAGATTCCAAAGTCAGTCTCCCAGAGAATCTGCTGAGACCTTCTCAGCGCCTTGCCTGTGTTTCACTCAGCCCAAGGGAGCCAATCAGGAGGCTCAGAGAGGTGTGTGTGCATGCGTGTGTGTGTGTGTGTGTGTGTGTGAGAGAGAGAGAGAGTGTGTGTGTGTGTGCTTGTGTCCTCCATGGCCTTTCGACGGTGTGGGTGAGATGTTGCCTGGTGTTTCGTGAGTGTGACTGCAGAGACTCCCCAAGGAAGACTGTGAGGCTCACAGAGTCTATGACCTCAACTCTACAGTCCCCAACACAACCTTTTAAATGTCGGTTAAAATGTCATATTTGTCTAATTACTCACCCAAATTCTCTCTCTCTCTCTCTCTCTCTCTCTCAGGAGAGAAGAGTAAGTCTGTAGACTTGGAGGATGTGAAGTTTCATCAGTGTGTGCGTCTCTCTCGCTTTGAAAATGACAGAACCATCTCCTTCATCCCTCCGGACGGAGAGTCTGAGCTTATGTCTTACCGCCTTAACACCACAGTGAGTACACACACACACACACACACACACATACACACACCCCCACATACAGACACACACACACACACACAGACACACATACAGACACACACACACACACACACACACCCACATACAGACACACTGTTGGGCTGTGTTAAACACGCGTGCTGGTCCTCTGTCTCTCTGACAGGTGAAGCCTCTGTTTTGGATAGAGAGTGTGATCGAAAGGTTCTCCCACAGTCGAGTGGAGATCAAGGTTAAGGTATTAACACACGCACACACACACTCTCTCTCACACACACACACACACACACGCACGCAGTCGACACACTCCAGTGCCCCTGGTCCTGTTTCCTCTGTCAGATCTCAGTTCAGTACATCTCCTGTGGTAGCTTTGTGAAGTTCGTCTGTTGCCATTTTGAAAAGCTGATTGGGCCTTATGAGGACCTGCTCTGGAGTTCGCTGTCAGAATACTGAAGCGCTCTTAAAGGACAGCGTGGCATTCAGGACCTTTCAAACCGGACCGCATGGTATCAGTGTTTACCATGTTTTCACATCACTGTAATATAAATACTGCCATATAAATAGTCTATCTTGGAGTCTGGGAACAGCACTGCATAAATGGTCCAGGTCTAGGGTCCATTGTCAGTCAAACATCCTAAGGTTAAACTCAGGCGTATGACCTTTGACAAAGCTTTTTTTTCCTGGTTATGTAATGCCAGTGTTGGGTTGGTGACTTGTTTGTTTATTGTCAGTGTTGTGTTGGTGACTTGTTTATTTTATGCCAGTGTTGTGTTGGTGACTTGTTTATTTAATGCCAGTGTTGTGTTGGTGACTTGTTTATTTAATGCCAGTGTTGTGTTGGTGACTTGTTTATTTAATGTCAGTGTTGTGTTGGTGACTTGTTTGTTTATTGTCAGTGTTGTGTTGGTGACTTGTTTATTTAATGTCAGTGTTGTGTTGGTGACTTGTTTATTTAATGCCAGTGTTGTGTTGGTGACTTGTTTGTTAATGCCAGTGTTGTGTTGGTGACTTGTTTATTTAATGTCAGTGTTGTGTTGGTGACTTGTTTATTTATTGTCAGTGTTGTGTTGGTGACTTGTTTATTTATTGTCAGTGTTGTGTTGGTGACTTGTTTATTTAATGTCAGTGTTGTGTTGGTGACTTGTTTATTTATTGTCAGTGTTGTGTTGGTGACTTGTTTATTTAATGTCAGTGTTGTGTTAGTGACTTGTTTATTTAATGTCAGTGTTGTGTTGGTGACTTGTTTGTTTATTGTCAGTGTTGTGTTGGTGACTTGTTTATTTATTGTCAGTGTTGTGTTGGTGACTTGTTTATTTAATGCCAGTGTTGTGTTGGTGACTTGTTTATTTAATGTCAGTGTTGTGTTGGTGACTTGTTTACTTAATGTCAGTGTTGTGTTGGTGACTTGTTTATTTAATGCCAGTGTTGTGTTGGTGACTTGTTTATTTAATGCCAGTGTTGGGTTGGTGACTTGTTTATTTATTGTCAGTGTTGTGTTGGTGACTTGTTTATTTTATGCCAGTGTTGTGTTGGTGACTTGTTTATTTAATGCCAGTGTTGTGTTGGTGACTTTTTTATTTAATGTCAGTGTTGTGTTGGTGACTTTTTTATTTAATGTCAGTGTTGTGTTAGTGACTTGTTTATTTAATGTCAGTCTTGGGTTGGTGACTTGTTTGTTTATTGTCAGTGTTGTGTTGGTTACTTGTTTATTTAATGTCAGTGTTGTGTTGGTGACTTTTTTATTTAATGTGAGTGTTGTGTTAGTGACTTGTTTATTTAATGTCCGTCTTGGGTTGGTGACTTGTTTATTTAATGTCAGTGTTGTGTTGGTGACTTGTTTGTTTATTGTCAGTGTTGTGTTGGTGACTTGTTTATTTAATGTCAGTGTTGTGTTGGTGACTTGTTTATTTAATGCCAGTGTTGTGTTGGTGACTTGTTTGTTTAATGCCAGTGTTGTGTTGGTGACTTGTTTATTTAATGTCAGTGTTGTGTTGGTGACTTGTTTATTTATTGTCAGTGTTGTGTTGGTGACTTGTTTATTTATTGTCAGTGTTGTGTTGGTGACTTGTTTATTTAATGTCAGTGTTGTGTTGGTGACTTGTTTATTTATTGTCAGTGTTGTGTTGGTGACTTGTTTATTTATTGTCAGTGTTGTGTTGGTGACTTGTTTATTTAATGTCAGTGTTGTGTTAGTGACTTGTTTATTTCAAGTTTATTTAGAGCCCAATATCACTGTTTACAGTCTCAAGGGGCTTTACAGGCCACAACAGTCAAATCAAAATATGACGGCACCCCCTGACTTAATCCTCATGGCGGGCAAGAAAAAACTCCCCAAAAACCCAAGAGGGAAATGGGAAAATGGGAGAAATCTTGAGGAGGACCACAGAGAGAGGAGACCCCTCCTTGGTCAGACAGGTGTGCAATAGGTGCCGACCACGTGGGCAGTTACAGCTGAAAATAAATTGGGGCATGAACAAAGGGGATGGTGATGTAGACAGGAGGCTGACGGGGGATGGAAGATGATGGCACCAGGATGGATCAGTCCACAGGGCGGGAGGAGTCAGGATCACTGGTGTCTCAGGAGTAGCATGTGTGGCTCGACAGAGAGAGAGAGAGAGAGAGAGAGAGAGAGAGGGAGAGAGAGGGAGAGAGAGAGAGAGAGAGAGAGAGAGAGAGAGAGAGGCACATTGTTAGATGTTCATTTCCACATAATGGTTGAGGTAAATATACATCGTGTGCCGAGTGCAGGCAGGGACTCCAGCAAGACTAACTAGTACAGCATAGCTAAAAGGGAGAGCTAGAAGGTAATATGGACATGATGGCACTCTGGGACACAAGGCGGCCACCCACTCCACAGTCAACAAACCTGAGTGAACATGTTAAAGTGGGGGGGCGACAGCATCCAAACATCCCAGTTCACCAAACAATCTATGCCCGAGAACCCTCCAGATCTGCTCCTTTGCCTAGTAAAGAGCTATTAGCAAAAGGCTTGGCTAAACAGATAAGTTTTCAGCCTTGACTTAAACATAGAGACTGTGTCTGAGTCTCGAACATTAATTGGGAGGCTATTCCATAACTGTGGGGCTCTGTAAGAGAAGGCTCTGCCCCCTGCTGTAGCCATCATAACTCGAGGTACCAACAAATAGCCTGCACCTTTTGATCTAAGTAGGCGTGGTGGATCATAAAAGACCAGGAGTTCGCGCAGGTACTGTGGCGCAAGACCATTTAATGCTCTATATGTTAATAGTAAGATTTTATAATCAATACGAGATTTGACTGGGAGCCAGTGCAGTGTGGATAAGATAGGGGTGATGTGATCATATTTTTTGGTTCTAGTAAGAACTCTGGCTGCTGCATTCTGAACTAACTGTAGCTTATTTATACACCTAGTAGAGCATCCAGACAGTAAGGCATTACAGTAGTCTAATCTAGAGGTAATGAAAGCATGAACCAATTTTTCAGCATCTTGAAATGACAATGCATTTCTTATCTTGTTAATATTTCTAAGATGAAAGAAGGCTATCCTGGTAATATTATCTACATGAGCTTCAAATGAAAGACTGGGGTCAATAATTACACCAAGATCTTTTACTGCTGCACCTAATGAAAGAGAAAGGCCATCCAGAGTAACTATGTGGTCGGAAAGCTTACTCCTAGCTGCATGTGATCCTAGTACAAGTACTTCTGTTTTTTCAGTGTTGAGCGAGAGGAAATTCGTAAGCATCCAGTGCCTAATATCCTTTAGACATTCCTCAATTTTGTTAAGTTGGTGTCTCTCGTCTGGCTTCGCTGAGACATACAACTGTGTGTCATCAGCATAGCAGTGGAAGCTAATACCGTGTTTACGAATAACATTACCTAGAGGTAGCATATATAAAGAGAAAAGCAGTGGGCCTAAAACAGAACCTTGCGGGACTCCGAACTTTACCTCAGTATGTGCAGAGGACTCACCATTTACATCAACAAACTGATAACGATCAGTTAAGTAGGACCTAAGCCATAAGAGGGCCGTTCCCTTAACTCCAACAACATTTTCTAGTCTATCAAGGAGAATGGTATGATCAATGGTGTCAAAGGCTGCACTGAGGTCAAGTAGCACAAGCAAGGAGACACAACCCTGATCAGAGGCCAGTAAGAGGTCATTTGCAACTTTAACCAGTGCTGTCTCTGTGCTGTGATGAGGCCTAAATCCTGACTGATACAGTTCATGGATGTTATTCTTATGTAAGTATGAGCATAACTGCTGTGCTACAGCCCTTTCTAGGATCTTGGAAATAAAGGGGAGGTTAGATATTGGCCTGTAGTTGGTCAATGAACAGGGGTCAAGGTCAGGTTTTTTAATTAGGGGTTTGATAACTGCTAGTTTAAAAGATTTAGGTACATAGCCAGTACTAAGGGAGGAATTGATTATTTTTAAAAGCGGTTCGATGACTACTGGCAGTATCTGCTTAAGGAAACGTGTAGGTAAGGGATCTAGTACACAAGTTGGTGATTTTGATGAAGAAATTAGTGAGGTCAATTCGGTCGCCTGAAGGGGAGTAAAACATTCTAATCGCTGATCTGATATAGTTATATTGTTATCTACAGTGTTAGTGATCAAATTATCTGGTTTAAAATTTATAGCCTGGATTGTTTGCCTGATATTTTCAATTTTGCTATTGAAAAAATTCATAAATGCGTCGCCACTGAACATTGATGGTGTGCCTGTTTCCGAGGTGCTTTTATTCCCAGTTAGTTTTGATACGATATTAAATAAAAAAAAAGTGTTGTGTTGGTGACTTGTTTGTTTATTGTCAGTGTTGTGTTGGTGACTTGTTTATTTATTGTCAGTGTTGTGTTGGTGACTTGTTTATTTAATGCCAGTGTTGTGTTGGTGACTTTTTTATTTAATGTCAGTGTTGTGTTGGTGACTTGTTTGTTTAATGCCAGTGTTGTGTTGGTGACTTGTTTATTTATTGTCAGTGTTGTGTTGGTGACTTGTTTATTTAATGCCAGTGTTGTGTTGGTGACTTGTTTATTTAATG
>NC_044508.1:19839297-19881797 GCF_902362185.1 Chanos chanos | reverse complement strand
AACCCACAGGAAACGGGGGAACTTCAGTATCAATGTTTTAAAATAACACAGAAAGAAAAGAGACTGTGGTAGCCTTCAGATAAAACTCAGCACCATATCAGCCCATTTCCCAAAGAGAGAGAAAGACTGACATAAAAACGACATAGACCAGTGTGTTAACTATACAGAGAAGTGTAACTTAAGTTCTCATCCACTGAAATATCATATAATATCATATTACACTGTGTAAGTTATATATGCTCTATATGACAACCAGTGGCCTCAATCTCAGCTTTGTTTGGCCTTTACTGTGTGTGTGTGTGTGTGTGTGTGTGTGTGTGTGTGTGCAGGGTGGGAAGGAGTACATTATGAGAGCACATTTTGGCCTGCCTAGCGTGGAGAGTGATGAACTGGAAGCAAAGCGACCAATCACAGTCAAGTTTGAGATTCCATATTTCACTGTGTCTGGGATTCAGGTGACTGTTTAGCCTCTGGTCTGACATTCACACATCATGCATTGCCTTTAAACAGCAGTGTTCAGAGGAATCAGTCTGTGTGTGCTAAGCTATAAACTAAGCTAATAAAGGAGCTAATGAACTGAAAGTGATAGTGTGTGTGTGTGTGTGTATGTGTGTGTGTGTGTGTACAGGTACGCTATCTGAAGATCATTGAGAAAAGTGGATATCAGGCCTTACCATGGGTACGCTACATTACACAGAGCGGAGGTGAGCGTACACTCTCTCTCTCTCTCTCTCTCTCTCTCTCGCTCACACACACTCTCACTAACTCTGTCTCTCTTATACACACACACACACACACACTCTCTCATTCTGTCCTAGAGACACACTCTCTCTCTCACTTTCTATCCTGCAGAGACAGGACACACTCTCTCTAATGTGTGCATACATCCACATCCACATACACATACACACACACTCACACACATACATACACACACACACACATCTCTACTACATCAAGACATTCACTGTCTCATTCACTTTCTGTATCAGGATCCTGTGTACATGACTCAGTGACACTCTAACTCTCCAAACACACACGCACACACACACGCACTCACACACACACGCACTCACACACACACTCACACACACACGCACTCACACACACACGCACTCACACACACACACACTCACACAAGGTAGAGCCTCTCGTCTTTCTGTGGACATCAGCAACACTGGAGCAGCGTTGGAAACTTTAAACCGATGGAGTGCTGCCCCTGTTCACTTATTCATAAGAAAATAATACTAAAATACTCAACAGATACTGTAGCTTAGATCACTTGCCCCAACCATACCCTCTGCTCTCTCTCTCTCTCTCTCTCTCTCTCTCTCTGCTCTCTCTGTCTCTCTCTCTCTCTGTCTCTCTCTCTCTCTCTCTCTCTCTCTCCCTCTGTGTGTGTGTGAGTATGTTTGTGTATACAGTCACAAACACACTCCACTTGTGTATATATTCAGACACACATAAGTACCATTTAAAAAGCATTATTGGAGATATTCAGATTACCACTCTATGTCCTGGAGGCAGATAAGAACTTTCATATCCATATTTGGTTTTTACATAATGTGGCAGTTTGATGATTTCTTTATATGATAGGGGATGTTGTGGTTTTTTTTTATGTTGTACCTGAATCAGTGTGACATGGGTGTGGACTTATGTGCAGAGGGAGAAAGGATTGTGTAATTATGTAAGGTTCACTGGTTATCTGATGATAGAGTGTGTGGGTGCAGATAAGGGAGAGACATAAGACTTGTTTTTTTCTGAATGTCGTCACTGACAGATTACCAGGTGAGGACGAACTGAAGACTGAAGGAATTTGGGAAACTTGTTCCTGCTGTTTGGATCTCCTCACTACACACACCTCAACTTAAACCTCTGGTGTGTGAGTGTGTGTGTGTGTGTGTGTGTGTGACTTCACAGTGAAATACTGTGGTCATAGACTAAGGTGCAGTGGGATTCCCGGGCTGATGCTGAGAGACTGTACTCACTGTTAAGTCTGGGTTTCCCCCCGGTGTGACTACTACTTTATAACAGCTCTGTCGAAAATGTAAGATCGACTGTGTTGTTTTCTTTCTTTTTTAAATAATTTATCTCTTCCCTGTCTTTTACTGCTAACCTCATGCGTAAGGTTCCACAATAAAGTCTTTGAAAAACTGAACTTTGGGACTTTATATATCCTATATAAAGGTGGGTGCGATAATGCTGTGAAGAGGAGGGTGTGATAAGATGGTTTTTGTTATCTCTGCTATGTGCTTAACATAATCCAGCAGCCATTGAAACCAGTGGCCGGTGCTTAAACATTAATAAGGCTTTGAATTGTAACACTATAATTTCACCAGCACTGTTTCCCTGTGTCCCTGTGTCTGTTTCTGTTTGCATTAGCAGCCCTAAAACTGCTGAGAAAAGACGGTGCTGCATGCACACACACACACAGTCCCTGTGTAGTTTATCCACACCTCTTTTACGCACACACACACACACAAAAACACACTTACGCAAACATACACACACAGTCCCTGTGTAGTTTATCCACACCTCTTTTACGCGCGCACACACACACACAAAAACACACTTACGCAAACATACACACACAGTCCCTGTGTAGTTTATCCACACCTCTTTTATACACACGCGCACGCACACACACACACGCACACGCACACACACACACACACAGAAAAACACACTTACGCAAACATACACACACAGTTTGTCCACTCCTCTTTTACACACACACGCACTCATGCTTGTCATCCTCCCGCCAAATGCAAACACGCAACTCTCTTTCTACTTTATACACCCCCCACTCCCCAAACACATACCCTCTCTCTCTTTCACTCATACTTATCCCAACACCTCGCGCTGACACACACACACACACACACACTCAAACGCATACACAATGCAGAGAACTGTTCTCCATCATTTCCTTGTGTTCAGTGTACTGTGTATCTCTGTCTTTTCTCTTTTTTTTGTAAAATCAGTGGATTTCAGTGTGTGGTCTCTGTGCGGAGGTAGTGAAGTGTGTTTTTAACCTTATCTCTGAAAAGACACGTTTTATTCTTTTATTCGACAGAAAGGCCACAGTCTGCTCTGCTCCACATACCTCTGTGCTCTTGTCAACATGTAGAGCAAAATAAACGATGTTTGACCACACGCTTTGGCGTTTTAGCATTTTCTGCCTGAGGGACATAGCATTGACAGCCCAGCCTCACTCATTCCTAATTCACAAATTCTCTCTCATAACCAAAAAGCTAGAGCTCTATGAGAAACCACAGGAAACCCACACAGGATTATGTGAAAAGGAAGAATGCTGTGGATTAATATTCACAGAGTTTGTGTCTCTGATGCTGTGAATGCAGAGCAAACCCACTGCATCAAATGAACAGTATCCTGACAACCAAAGCCATACTCTTTGTCTGTGTGTGTGTGTGTGTGTGAGAGAGAGAGAGAGAGTGAGAGAGAGGCAAACACAGATCACCCTGTGTCTGAGATGGTTGTGTGTGTTTGTGTGGGTGTGTGTAAGAGAGAGAGCGTGTGTCTGTGTGTGTGAGTGTTAGAGATAGAGAGAGACAGGGGCCGCCCTGTTCCGGAGTTGCTCCTTTGGGTGTGTGTTTGTCTGTGTGAGTGTGTGTATTTGTGTGTGTGTGTATGTGTGTGTGTGTGTGTCAGCCGCTGCTTTAAGACGGCCTCAGTCTTATTCATTGTTGTGCAGTGACAGACAGTAGCTGAGACACACTGAGCCAGCTGAGAAGAGTGGGAACTGGCATCGCCCGACACCACTCGACCCCGTGACATCAGACCTGCCCTCCCTGTGTGACTCAGCTCCGCCAGAGACCGCGCGCGCACACACACACACACACACACACACACACACACACAAAAACCCTTAATCCCTGACAAAGTTATGCTAATTCAACATAAAGCATTGTCTTGTTACTCAATACACACATTTTCTCTCTCTCCCTTCCTCTCTATGTCTCTCTCTCTCTCTCTCTCTCTCAGACCATCATTTATATCAAACAGTTCCCCCGTACAACAGGTTGTCCAGACAGCAGTGAACAGCTGTGAAAAGCAGTGAATAGGCTTTGTTTGTTGAAACTGTACTGATGTGCTGTTTTGTACAGGATTAAAGAGCTGCTTTCTGAGTAAACTTAGATAAAGCGTTTATTTTTTAAACTGTGTCTGTATTGTTATATTACACAATCCTTCATACACCTGAATGGAAAAATGAAGAATTAAGAGAAGAACTGTCTCTGGAGTCCGTACATTCATTTGTTTTCATGCTCTCTCTCTCTCTCTCTCTCTCTCTCTGTCTCTCTGATTCAGGCTGTCACCTGTACTCAGACCTGTTCAGCTCCTCTGCATCTGCTGATGCTTATCTTTATTTGGTCGACTGTGGGGACTGTTTACAGACATAGTGAGGTCGAAGTACAAATCCACAGCCACCCCACTGTAAGCATGCCCCATACCACCAAACAGACGCACTGCTTCTCCCACAAATATACCACCAAACAGACGCACTGCTTCTCCCACAAATACCAATCCCAACGTGTAGAACAGAGGCTGTCAGTCAGCATCTGAGAGAGACAAAGGTCGCAGTTTTTACATCGTTATAAAAAATTTGCTCTTCTGCTCATTTAGATCTGATCAGCTTTCGTGCTGAAGTTCTCCTTCCTCTGCTGGAGTATTGCACATGTACTTGGCTGTAAATCTCTTTCAGTTCTTTTTTTTTTTTTCTTTTTTGTTTTTGGTTGAAATATCAGCAGCTACACATCAACACTTGTGTTTTAACTAAACGTACAATCACTCTGATTTGATGTCTATTGAGTCAAACTCGGCGCTCAGCTGTGGTTCCTGCCACGTGTAGAGTCCCCTGTCATGATCCCCAACCCTGTCAAACTGGCTGTGTTTTATGGGATCGGAAGGAGTGTTGTGAAATACAGAGAAAATGCTACTTGGAAATCTATGTCCATGTTATGTTCGGATTGCCACTCTCTTTCTCAGTGCTGATTTCAGAACAGAACCCTCTAAGAGTTCTTTTGATCATGTTCTCATGTGACTTTTTCTGACGTACACCTCAGTGTCAGATAAGGTGGGCCAAACTGGAGGTGGTCTCTCTCCTGGCCGGCCGCATGCGCCCCGAGATGGTGAATATTCCGATCGCCCTCTCTCGGAGCCTCTGTCCCTGTCCCGTCATCTCCAGGAGGAACACCACAGCTGAATACAGCCCCACCCCTGACACCGTCACCCCCCCTCCCACCAGCAGCACAACCCCAGAGATATACATGTCATTCAAGGCCTGGCCCGGTTTGGGCATGTGGTACGTCAGGGACACGTGCAGAAGAACCGCCCCGCAGATGAGCAGGGAGACCCCGGTCAGAAGAACCACCAGAACGTCCGAGAGCCCGCCGCTCTTGAGCATGTCGATGCGTCTGCGGCTGCGGACGCAGTTCATGTCCTGCACGGCGGAGCTCATGAGTTGTTTGAGGAGGATGGCTAAGGCCAGGAGACACAGAGCCGAGCCTGTTCCCAGACGCCATTCACTGGACAGACTGGTGGTGGTGGAGAGGAGAACGATGCCACCCAGTCCGCAGCCCAGAATCAGCAGCACCGAGACGCAGTCGCACAGAAGGGCCTTCCTGGGCTCACGGAACCACCAGAGCTCCACCTGCTCCTCCAACAGGTTCTGTTGGATCCTGGCCGGGTCGGGCCCCACCCTTGGAGGGGCGTAGTCCTCCAGCTCTGACATGGTGTCTGTTGATGAGCCACTGCTGGGGTTACTGGAAACACTGGTTCTGTCACTGGGGTGCTGGAGTTGTGCTCAGGGATCTTGGTGTTATCACTCTGGAGATGGTCTGCAGGACCAGACTGACTGGGAGAGAGAGAGGAGAAAACAGATAGGAAAAGCTTTCAGATTCACCGCAATTTGTGAATATATGACTGTTAGTACAGACATGAAAGACAAAAGAATTAGGAAATGGCAGCATTAGAACATCACGTACAGACATAAACACAAAAATCTGCCTTCTCAGAAAAACCAACCATATAATTCACTGGTTCTTTTACTTTTAGCAGCCTGAGACACACACACACACACACACACACACACACACACACTTTTGTGGCCTAATACTCCTTAAAATATATTTTGATTAATATTTATCATTAATATATTATAAAGATAAATCTTATTACTAACCGTGTGTGTGTGTGTGTGTGTGTGTGTGTGTGTCTTGTGGTGGTATGTGTGAGACAGTGGCAGTGAGAAAAGCGACGTTTCCTCTTCGTTTATGTATTAATCCTTTTATCAATGGGCTGTCCTTCTGGTCCCTGCAGCCCTCAAGGTTGTGGTGCTGACAGTTTGTCTTTACAGTGCAGTCAGACAGTTTAGCATAGCATAGCAGTCAGCAGAGTATTGCCCTGCCCCAATACAGCACACAGTAACAGACCAACGCAACAACAAACCAACGCAACAAACAAACACAACAACAAACCAACACAACAGCAAACCAACACAATAACACATGGACAAACTAACACGCTGAAAAACTGACAGAGACAAACCAACACACTCACACACCAACACACCAATAAAATAACAAACTATGGCACCAGCATATTAACAACCCTACACATTAACAACCCTACACACTAACAACCCTACACACTAAAAACCCTACACGTTAACATCCCTACACACTAACAACCCTACACATTAACAACCCTACACACTAACAACCCCACACACTAACAACCCTACACATTAACAACCCTACACACTAACAACCCTACACATTAACAACCCTACACACTAACAACCCTACACACTAACAACCCTACACATTAACAACCCTACACACTAACAACCCTACACATTAACAACCCTACACACTAACAACCCTACACATTAACAACCCTACACACTAACAACCCTACACACTAACAACCCTACACATTAACAACCCTACACACTAACAACCCTACACATTAACAACCCTACACACTAACAACCCTACACATTAACAACCCTACACACTAACAACCCTACACATTAACCAACAATAATGTGAACATACTGACAAACCATGAAGTCAACAAACCAAAAACTCAATGTGGTTTCAAAATGTACATACTGTAAAAACACAAACACTAAAAAGCCTCCACTACCCCACATTTTGAGGGTTACTGTAAAGCAGGACAATACAAACAAAGCCAGTTTAGGGAAATGAAGCCAGTTTAGGTGGGTTGTTGTTTATTCAATCTGCCTCGCCCTGTGCACATGTGTGCATGTGTGTACTTGTGTGTGTGTGTGTGTGTGCATGTGTGTATGTAAGTGTGTATGTGTTTGCGTGTGTGTGTACGTGTGTGTCCATGTGTGTGCGTGTGTGTACGCGCGTGTGCGTACGTGTGTGTGTGTGTGTATGCGTGTGTACGTGTTTGTGCATGTGTGTATGTGTGTGTGCGCATGTGTATGTGTGTGTGCATGTGCATATGTGTGTGCGTGGATGGTTTGCCTAATTAACTCCCCATAGGGTTGGGGTGTAATGTCACTGACATGTAGCGGTCTAAAATAGAAGGTAATAATTGTATAGTAGTATATGATATGAGAGAGAAAGCAAAACAATCCATTGCTTTTAAATATAGATGCGGTGAAAGGGCCAGTCCAAGAACAATAATACCTCCAATCTGTCATTGTCTGTCTCCGGAGCCAGAGGCGCTCACATCCAAAATACTGAAATACCCAACTATGCTTTTATCACAGGTTTCAGATGTACTGTATGCTCTCTGTGACACTACATTATACAGAGATATTCCTGAACATAATCATAATCATAATCTTCACGTACACTTTCACCTGTCTTTTTTCCAGTTATGAATCCACTGGTATCACCTAATTTATCACCAGTCTGGAAGGTTGGTCGTTTCTGGAGGTGAAGAGCGGGTCCTCTGACTGAATCGAGGGGGGGAATGGCCTTCGGTATGAGGGGACTTTAATATGAGCGGACTAATGGATGACATTACTGTCCCCCAGTAGTGTACCAGCGTACAGCACAACAGCAGGGGAATACTAAACTGCAAAACCATAAACATCTCTCCCTCTCGCTCTCTCTCTCTCCCTGGGAATTCTCGTTCAAACAAACAGATGAGTTTGGTTATAATTGAAATATGCTCTCAGCGGATGAGGAGATAGAATCAATATTTTCAAAATCGGCTCGTTCGGTTCAGAACAAAGTCTGGTCATCGGTAGAGTGGGAGATCAGTCAAATCTGACAGATATCTTTTTTTTTTTTCATCTGAAGGTCAGTGTGCCTTTGCTGATAATTTGCTATTCATTTTCTGATAACTCCAAATTCTCTTTTTTGTTGGCTTGCCCTTTTAAAAGCACTTTACAATTCATTAATCTACATTTTTAGAGAATATGAGCTCTTTCAAAATTTAATGTTACAATTAATGTCTAAGAGAGTTAGCAAGTTATAAGATTTAAAACAGAGCACAGTCAGTTTCTTAACAGTCTCCTTCACTTAGTGCTAACTGTGAGAGCTAAAACGACCTTGGTTTGATCCAAAATGGCTGATTTGTCAGTGCAGAGACCTTGCCTACTGCAGTGTAACATACCCATCAGCCCCAGCACATCCAACTTCCAATCAACACAAACTCTCCTTGCAGGCTTTGACAGCCTGACCCCTGAGTCTCACTCTTGGACTAAAGTCTGCTCTTCCTTGTCAACATTTCTGCACTAATAGGCAAGGCTAGTGAGAACCAAAAAGAGTTCCCGAACTATCTCAGTACTGATTAGGAGTCAGAGAGAGTCCACGCAGGTGAAGACAGGACACTCAAAACACAGTCACCATGGGGGGGGGTCCCACTGAGGGAAATAGAGGGGGTCAGGTGGAAACCCCTTTAGGTTTCCATGGTGACAGACACACTCCTCGCCTCACTCTGTCTCATCTCTGATTGATCCTCTCAGGTTGCCAGGTGTTGATGTCCAGCAGATGCCAGAGAACATGAAAGAGTTCTAGAACCATATTTCAAAGCATTGGAGCCCGATCATTCATTATTAAAGTACACACTTAACCTTAATGCCACACTACATATGGAGTCCTAAAGCCTCAGACAGCTGTAGAGCTGTCAGGCTAAGTCAGGCTAACTGTCCTCAGATCTAATGAACTGATGCTCCATCTAAAAGTACCCCATTTGCTTTTTGCTTCCTGGTTTTTTGGGGGTTTTTTTTCAGGTGGAAGATCTACACTGCAATAAAAATCAACCCGATTTTCTTGGAAATCTGCCATTTCAATTCAACCCTCCACATCTGCTGCAAAACAGAAGAAGATGAGAGAGAGGTGATCGAGATTTTCATTTGTATAGAAATGAGCCTCTTGAGGGAAAAAAAATGCTGTTTTTATTTTCATATACTGCAGGTCTACAGACCATCAATACTGTTTTTAGTTTCATATACTGCAGGTCTACAGACCATCAATACTGTTTTTAGTTTCATATACTGCAGGTCTACAGACCATCAATACTGTTTTTAGTTTCATATACTGCAGGTCTACAGACCATCAATACTGTTTTTCACTGCCCCCCATCGCTCTCTCGTTTTTAATCCTGTTTTATCAGTATGTGCACATGAGTCAGGTAACAGTCAAGCAGAACCTGAGGAAAGATGTAGGCAGAAGTTGGCTTGTATTACTGAACTGCACCTCACTGTAGGTTAGCCTGCGTTCTCCTTTCCTAATCTTCCTCTACAAATCACCTCCCACACCCCCTACTCTCCCTCCTCCACGCTTTCACTCACTCTCTCCTACATCGCAATAGCATTCTGATGGCAACTCAGGCTAACCTGTCCAAAAAGGCAGCACCCCCCCCCCCCCCCCAATTCTGTTTGATGCGTTCAGTCAAGCTGCTTTTGCCTGGGGACTCACAGATGTTGCTGCCCCTCTTGTCTGGTTCAGCCCAATCCCATTCACGTTATCAGTCCAACACCTTCACACAGCTCACGGCTACGGTGCTCCGCGCTCCAGAAGAACACAGGTTAACAAACCGCGCATCTGAGAATCAGAGATGGATGTCTTGTTTTCTCACTCCTCAAACAACATGCTCTCCATATGTTTCCCCTCAATGGAACTCTCCCCACGTTTTATAAAAGCATTTTTAAATGATTTTTAATGTTAGCTTTTAAAAAATGTCACCAATCCAGTAGATGAGGATGTAATTTTCCAGATGAACTCTAGTATTTTTTTTTTTTTTGCCTGCTTGGGACTTTAAGATAAATTCCCTGTTTGTTCTTTTTTTTTCCACTCCTGGCTGGTTTACTTGTATTGGACACAGCTGCGTTATTAAAGCGCTAATGAAATCACCAATTAACATGCGTGTCTGCCCACCTCCATTCTGCTGACGACAGAAAAAAAAAAAAAAGAAAGAAAAAAAAAACAGTCGCAGGCTTTTTCATCCCTTTCTCCTATCCTTTCTGCAACTGCCACATTCTGGAATATTCTGATCTACCCACCTTCGGACAAACACTCAAGTGAAGCCCTTAACCCGATCCAGGCAGGGCAGCTGTCCAGTCTCTCTCTACACACCACACCACTCTGACCTCCATCCTCCAAGTCTCTCTCTCACTCACACACACACACACGCATGCCTACATACACACACACACACACACACATACAGACACAGGCCTGCTCTCACACCTGAAATCCATCCCCAGTTTTGCGTTCATTTGCAGAATGTTCCAGAATCTCTGATCTGGTTGTTGGTGTGATTCTCCTGCTGCTATATGCAGCTGAAAATCTGTTTGATTTAAGATTTGTAAATGTTTTTTAATTTCCTCTGAAATGCACACTGTAATAAATGCTTCACGCTTACCGGTTGTATTAAATTGTTTGTAGGATTAAACTATTTGCTTTTTACTTCAAATAATGAATAAATTTTACTACAGTTAACTTCTGTGCTGGTTTGGAGCAACAGCTCATGCAAATCCATAACAGTCAACCTGATGTTTTCACTGCTTGTTTAACTTCCCTGCATCTTTTTTGTGTGTGTGTGTGTGTGTGCGTGTGAGAGAGAGAGAGAGACAGAGAGAGAGAAAGAGACAGAGAGAGACAGAGAGAGAGAGAGAAGGAGAGAGAGAGAGAGAGGGAGAGGGAAAGAGAGAGAGAGCATATTGTCATCTATGCCATTCTGTCCATTTTAGTGTCATTTAGTGCGTCTCATCATCTTTTGCCATTTACAGTGTTTTCATTTACTTATGTGACATCCTCAACATATGAGAGAGGAAAACACAAAGTATAGTGCATACAGCAAAGTTCTCCCGAGCAGTCCGCTGACGGGCAGATCTGAGCAAACACGAGCTGTGAGGGACGGTCTTAGTAAATGTTTTGAAAGTTTGAGGTCAATGCAATGAGGCAAAGTTCGACAGTTCTCATGACGCTAACAGCATTTGTTTCCTGGTTCCTAATGCAAATGATCCGCTGCTTTACGCTGCTCTGTCCATTCTGTCAGTGCAAGTGAATCATTTCAATGGGAATTCAAGATTCTACAACACTGGAATAACTCAGAGCATATATAATATTACGTTTATACAAAAAATTCGAGAAAATTTGGGGGGAACTTTTTCACATAAATATATCTTGTGTCCAAATTTGCCAAAAATAAATGCATACATCCATTAATGCTGTTCGTTTTGCCTTTGAACTCGCACTAGACTTGACATTTAGTATGTGTTCAGTGAAGGATCTGCAGTCGAGAGGTAGTTTTAACTTGCGGTTTACCCCAGAGAAACACTTACTGTGCCCAAAGAAGGGACCCAAAAAAGTGGATATAGGCGGAGGACAAAGTTGTCCACATTCGAGATACAGTGCGGTCCGTTCTCAAGCAGACTATGGGGCTACACGATTCTTCTAACAAATGAACCGAAAAATTAATCTGCGCGTTAACTAAGAAAGTAATTCATCTTAAGTAGGCTGGCCGACAGTTTGATCGGCTTGCCCCCGTTTTTTCGCAAGCGGATAGTCTTACCTGTCGGGAGCTGATACATTCCCTCCACCGCAACCGCTCCGCTGAGACGTTTCATTGGTGTGTGGCTTTTCAGATACGTTTCGCAAAGCGAGCACTGCGAAAAGGTAACTAGTGAAACTAACCGTAACTCATGTCAGTTTGGCTGTCAAAGTACCGTTTCGATCGTACCGGGTTAAGGTATATCCGTCGTCCCGTTTGGTGGGGCAGGTGTACTGCTCTGTATCGTCTGGACTTTCGCCCCGTTTGGAGGTGTGGTCTATTCTCATTGCTACGCAGGTCGCGAGGAGTGGAGCGGCACCGTGCAGTTCATGAGACTGCGACCTCCCTTTGCTTCCACTGGGACTCCCGCGGTCAGAATGAACCCGGTGCCAGAGGTCTGAGATGAAATCAAGACCATACACCCCGTTACACTATTATCACAATTCGTACATTAGTTCTTCACATAAACATTTATCAAGCAAAATCTTTCGAGCTCTTTTTTAACCTTCTTCATACACGCTGACGAGTTTTATTAGGGGCCCAGCAGCGAAGTTGGGACTGTAGTGTTTTTGTTCTGGTTGTTATTATTATCATAATGACTCGGGGTCCAAGCAACAAAACTGCTGTAATCCTATTGGTTTTCTACTGTTTCTAATTATTAGGGATCCAAGCAGCGAGGTTTTGTGCGTTTCTTTTTATTCTTAGTTATCCCTTCCTTTAGTAGCTATAAGTTTTTCATCTTAAAGGAAAATCCCAAACCCAAATTTCCCAGGCATGACTGGTCTGCGTGTATTGGAATGACAAAACATTATGGGATGGATCGTCACATGGTTGCCTAGCAACAGGCAGTCCTGAATTACGGAGGGTCTTCCGTGTCATATTTTTTGACCCAGAGTTTTGAAACTGGACATAGGAGACTCTCTTTTCTCACAAGAAACATTCTCAGGAGCAATCCTTCCCCCCAGTACAGATAACATCTGACATTCGACCATTTGCATTCCCACTGTTTGCATGTTTGGTGTTCAAATGATTAATTTCCCAAAATGTTGAGTTCAGGTAGCTTGAATTGAAACATCTGAGTCAAGCTAATAGTTTATCAGTTTTTTTTTTTCTTATGGCTCAGGATTGAAAACATGGCTCTTACAGACAACTGAATCATGAACCCATTATGAGCATTAAATCATCACACATGATCGTCCTGTCAGGAACAGCCTGTAATAAAGTCATACATAGCATGGGCCAGATGATGAGCCAAAGGTACGACTGTTCATGAATAAATGAGTGATACAATTATCAAATGTTCAAGATGGGGGCTATTTATTTCTTTCCATTTACCCCCCCCCCCCCCCACTTTGCATCTATCTGGACATACATAGACATATACACATACATACAGCATACAAACATACATACATACATACATATACACATACATACATACATACACGCATATATTCCGTGTCAGATCAGACAGAGTACCGGAAAGTGGTTGCAGCACCATCTCAGATTTTGGTCTATAGTTTGTCTATAGAATGTTTGGGTCTCAAAACTAAGGCCTGAAAACTACTTTTGTTCAATTCCAATGTTTTTATATTTTTTTGGCCCTTGATGTTTTTTTTCCTTCATTTTTACACTCTCAAAAACACCTTATCTGGGAGGTCATGTTTGGGCATTAATATCTTGAAAAGTATTATTCCTAGCCTCATCAAACTTTCAGGATAAAAGACAAACATGTTCTCAGTATGACTGAACCATTACAAGTTTTTACTGCATGCCTGCTGATTTCCTATAATGCCCTAGATTTGGAAAGAAGTGCAGAATTCCTAAAAGAGGGTGCTATTGTGGGGATTATAAACCCATTTTTTGCACCCAATGGTATCAATCATTATTTTTCTTCAAATACAATCTTTTATTAATTTTGGGCCAATATTTGAGGTCTCTACCACTAATGGGCAAGAAGTTATTATAGAATAAAACAAGGCACAGAAGCATTTTTGAGCCATTTTCATAGGACAAAAATGGTATTTGGGGTAGCTAGTAGGAACATGAAAATGTATGTGGAAATAGCTTAAGATATGGTCATTTAGTGTATAAAGTGCCAATGTCCTTCCATGTTCATAGATAAATACACATAGTTAAAGGCATTGTCTTACCTCTAGGCAAAAAACGTCCAAAATGAAGAAGTTTATTATCTCTACTTATGTGTGTCCCAGTCTCTGAAATATGTTTTCTATAGGCTCATTTTACTATAGGTCATTAATGCAAGCTATATTCTTGACTGTCAGGGCCTCATTATAGAAAAAGGCATTAACTCCGATAGATGCTATATGCAATGGAGTGGTAAAACTTTATATCTCATATTTAAAAAAGAATAAGATATTCAATAAAAAATCAAATAACTTTATTGAAAATGATGTGCAATGTAGCAAATTATGTACTAGAACTACATGTGATGTAGTAACATGTGATAACATATAACTTGAACAACAGAACTGAACTGGGTACACACTTGGTGTTTTCTTGATAAGTGGAATCCCTATGTTCCATTACTCAATGATTCACGGAGATACTGAGGCAAAAAAATGTAATCCTGAAATGGATGTTTTTCTTCCATAGTTAAAATATCTCTCAAATCTGTGTCCGTTTTTGTATGAAGGAAAAACGGAAGGACATTGGCACTTTCTACCCTTAATAACCAAACATCAAGTAATTTCCATGTTCATTTTCATGTTCCTACTAGCTACCCCACATACCATTTTGGTCCTATGAAAATGACCAAACTATCTCACCAGGCCTTGTCTTATTCCAAATATCTTCATGTCCATTGGTGGTAGAGACCTCAAATATTGGCACAAAATTAATAAAAAATTGTATTTGCAGGGAAAATAATGATCGATATCATACTGGTGCAAAAATGTGGGTTTGTAGTACCCTAAGTGTTACTCTTGTTTAGGGATTTTGCACTTTTTTCAAATCTAGGGCCTTTTAAAAAATGAAATGGCATGCAGTACAGGCTTTTAATGGTTTTGGAACACAGAAAACATGTTTGTCTTCCATCCTACAAAGTTTGGTGAGGCCAGGAACAATACTTGTCAAGATATTGATGCCCAAACATGTCTTCCCAGGTAAGGCGTTCTTGAGGCAAAAACGAAATGATATCAAGGGCTGAAGAAATATGAAAACAATTTGAACAGAAATATTTTACAGGTCTTGGTTTTGGGACCCATTCATGACATAGACAAGGTTTGAACAAAATCTGAGACAGTTCTGCAACAACCTCATCTGATTTGACACGGAATGAACCATATACATATATATACATGTAGTAGGTGACACACACAAACGCACACAAACCATTAATTTTCTTCCTTCTACATCTTATTGGCTTTTCTGTGTTTCAGTATCTTTTTACATTTTCTCAGTTAGGCTATGGCACGCATATAATCGATTACCTATTATCTGTTTTCGCCATACAACATTTTTTTATTTACCTACCCGTTTATAGCATAATGAGAAACACCTAAGTCAGGAAAGTGTGTGAAGTACACTACTGAGACGTCAGTAGGAAAGACAGACCACAGCAGTCAAAAGAACTTTGCACATGTTCATACAGCATTGGGGCGAAACGGATGTCCGTTACTATCCGTTGGGTCTGCGCTCACATTGTGAGTAGGTGTAATGGCTCATATATATTATTTACTCAGCAGAAACCCGATCGTCCCGCCACGGTAGCTTTGTTTCCTTAGGCCCTTGTGACTTACAGGCGAATACTTATCTCACACTATGACTAACCAATGGTATGTCATGTACACTGTAAAAAAAAACCAACAAAAAAACCCCGGAAATATTCCGGCGGCTGGGGTTCCAGTAAAATCCTGTAAAATAACAGAAATTAACCAACTCATGAAAATACAGTAATTTTCCATAATTAAAATACAGTTTGCCGCATTACTTTGGCATGAAATTGAGCGAATTTTATGTCTTTTAATGTTTGGATGAAAACATTTTCTCCTTTAAAACAAGCAAGCTATATGTAAAAATGTACTAATGCTGCAATGATACAAATAATGAGACTTAAAATGACAAAACGGTACCGTTTCAACTTCTATATTCTTACATATTTTTACGCAAAAACCTTGAATATGTTTAATTTATTGTAATGAAACTCTATGTTATCCATAAGACATTTCATGACCCAGTCGTCTACGGACGATTTAGCATCGCGGTTGTATAGACATGCAGCATATCACACATAGCGCGCGGCGGCTCACTTGTACTGGCATAACGGGAAGTGTGTCAGGTGGTGATGTCAGCGTGTCTCACACACACACAGACACACACAAACACACACATTCAAAACTTCATTCAATACCCCGTGCACGTTTAATTTCGAGCACACATTCATTTCTGCTTGTGTCACCATTCCAATGTTAAACCGTTAATTTGACTTAAGGTAAAATGAATAAATAAACAAACAAAAGTTTAGACCAAAACAGGGTTTTATGAAAACAAAACAAATGAGGGTCTAATGTAACCAGCGTCCTAATCTGTTCACTTATGCGCTTTCTAATACATGCTGGACTGATACAAGGCAGAGCTTCAATGCTGTGGTGGTGTACCAGAGTGCGAACCAATGCAACAGAGGTGGACAAAGTAAACAACTCCATTACTTGAGTCAACGTATAGATACTCCTGGTCAAATATTACCCCGCTACAAGTAAAAGTTGTTCAGTTCAATTTTTACTTGAGTTAAAGTACTGGAGTACTTGCTTTTAGAAATACTTAAGTATTCAAAAGTACATTTTCTTTTTAATGTCATCGCATTGTTGTATTGTTGCAACAATGCATTTACAGAGTCTAACAACCTACTGAATGCACTGCTTGTAGAACCTGCAGAATAAAAAGCTTGTGGAATATGCTACAAAGCCTATAGAAATACAGTTGAACCAAATGCTTCCTCTATAAAAGACAGTGTATAGCTTCAGTTAAACAGGCACTAGGTTAACTCAGATTGGCCTTAAAAGGATAAACACGTCATAATGTTGTAGGTTCGGTTAATTTTACTTCTACTACATAGCACTGTCTGAAATGTGAAACAGCTGGATGACCATGTCACCGCTTGAATCCCGCCCCCCTCGTCTTACTGGGGCCGGGTCCTACGTGAATCAGCTGACCTTACAAATATTACTTTTTACTTGACAAGATTAAAACATATATTTCTGAAAGGATTTTTATCAGTAACGTTAACTTGGCATTTTCGCTAGCTATTAGTATGCGTCAGCAGTGGATTCACACAGGACCCGGTGTTATGCCCTAAATGGTTTTCAAGCCAACTGGTTTCCGTAGGTGTTCACACACTGTGTTAACAGCAGAAGTTGTGGTCTGCCTCTGTCACCAGATTTGTCACACATTCACAAACATATAAATCGCAATTTCAAGTCACAATTCATATCTACTGTGGCAAATGATTGTAAGTGTTAGGCGAACACAGCGCGCGAACGCATACGGGAAGCAATTAGCTTGGAAACCAGTTGATTTCAAACATCTCAGACATGGACTTAAGATATGGCCATGGCTGCTCTGGTGAGGAACCTTTATCTTTATCTTTATCATCTTTATCTTCCATTGTAGTAGCCATCAGTAAAACCGTCAAGTTCAGTTAAAAAAAAATGCAGCACGCACTTGACTGACAGCATTGGAGTAGTTTACTGTGATTGGTTTTTCCCCTTTGATGAACACAATATGGCCTATCGCATTTTAGAAAATAAAATTCGTCCGCTGACTTCAGAGCTATGCGTTAAAGTAATGAGTAACAAGAACCTTCATAGAAATGTAGTGGTGTGAAAAGTACAATATTTGTATTTCAAATGTAGTGGAGTAAAAGTCATAAGTTTCCAATAAAAATAACACTCAAGTAAAGTACAGATACTCGAAAAATGTATTTAAGCACAGTACTCAAGTAAATGTACTTCGTTACTGTCCTCCCCTGCTGTACAATCACAAACAACTTTTTCTCCAGGGCTATATACCATAGGATACATAAATAATTCGACACCCCCCGCTCCCCGAACTGTTTTTTCACCTCTTTGAGGGTCTAAGTCTTAATTACGGAGGTCAGACCCAACCCCCCCCCCCCCCCCACACCCCTCCGGCGAACCCCCCGTAATTTGAACCCTGGGTGTATTGAACTTTTAAAAAAAATGCATTCACTTGTACAGGTTTTCAGGACTCCAAAACCCTCTCAAGCAGTCCAATAGACAGACTGGGAACACTTATCTGTTTCAGTATAGGCTATGTGTGGTCAGTCAGACTAGATTTCCTTTCAGCTGGCCTCTTGTAAAATCTTAACACATGCATTACATTTAAAATAACCTGACTCATGCAACTCAAGTGAAATGAATTTTATCGACACTAGTTCAGTTAAACCAGAACACATTTGTTCAGTCATGTTTGGTCGCACCTCATATAGTCTACAGTTTTGTAGCATCACAAAATACTGACATATATGATTTGTAAATAATTCCTAAATCAAAAGAAATTCAAAATGTTAACAGAAAAGTTCAAATGAGCCAGTCTTAGAACTGAACCTACAGTGCATACCAAGATTTGAGGTTTTCACTTGCAAGACAGTTTGTGAAACTTAAAATCAACCTAATTAATAAAACCTTACTCATACAGGCAAACAGGTATGTAACATTAGATGACGTTACACCCAACAGCACCACCTGGTTCTGAGCCGCTTGGAACTTTATTTCTCCTTCCTATTTAACTTCTAATACAACTTGTGTGTCCAGTGAGGTGTGTTGATGCTCATTAATTTGTTTTAAATGAATTTCTTTAATGACACCAAATGCTTTCAGCTGTAAATATCTCACATACACAGATAATCTGACTATCCATTTTCACGACACCATCCTTGTGTTTATACAAATAAAGAAGAAACACACACACGTTTTATTAATTTATTAGTGTTTTGTTAACATATAGAAGTTTACGTAGAGGTCTAAGTAGAAACTTCTCCATCCACTGCAACTTAATGACCTTCTGTTGTTTCTCCTGCATTTTCAGATGCACTAAGCTCTCCCCGCTGCTCCTGAGAGACTGTACACCTGGAGATGAAAGAGCAAGATCATAATCAAGGCATTTATCTCCTTCAGCTTAATGTTAGATTGCGTCTCGGTGTGTTTCAGCTGCTGTGCTTCAGTGTAGCATTTTACGCAGTGCACAAATATGTCTTTAATACACCAATGCAAAAAAGACCTGTCCTGTTTATTCTAAGTATTCGCTGTTTTTCCATTAGACGTTCAAGTTCTTATCTGCTTATTCATTTACTTAACTGCCAGGTAATTCGTTAATTTGGTATCCAGTTGGCTTGTTAGTTATTATTATCGGCTAGATACATGTTACATGTGTCCGCTGTATTACACACACTGTAATACTGTATGTTACATATTACATGTGCCCGCTGTATTACACACACTGAAATACTGTATGTTACATATTACATGTGTCCGCTGTATTACACACACTGCAATACTGTACATTACACATTACATGTTTCCGCTGTATGACACACACTGAAATATTGTATGTTACATGTTACATGTGTCCACTGTATTACACACACTGTAATGTTGTTTGTTCTAAACTATGTCTTACAGCCTTTTAATCAAACCTTATTTAAACTGCTGGCTTCTGTTGGTGGGTACAAGAAGTTCCTTAACCAAGAGTCAGTCTGTTACTGGTTTATTAGACCACATGCACTGTTCCAGTAACTGAAGTAAGCCACAGCCTGTGACCTGTTTCATCCAGTTTTGCCTCACAGAGAGAACTGGGGGTGGGGGTAATAGGTCACAGACAGAACCACTGGCGAAAGTTCACCTTTAGTAATTTATTACTGCTTTCACACAAGATCCAGTTGCTGCACATGAAACTATATTAATTAAATTCAGTTTCTCCCTCATGAGAAACATATAGGAGAGTTCTTTCATTTAGTGTTTAGTGAGAGAACCGTGGACAGCCTGGAGGAAAAGGGGAAAGATACTCCAAACGTGAGCCTTGTTAAGACAACGATAAAATGTACCCCAGCATACAGCAGCAAGCAGACTCCGTATCTGTTTGTCTGTCTGTCTGTCTGTCTGTCTATCTATCTGTCTACCCTCTTTTGCTGTTATACTCTCTGTGCTGTCTGACATGCCTGGGTGACCTCTGTGCTCTTGATAGATTTGACCTATGACCTATGGTGTTTTTTTGTGCTGTTCAGACAACTGCAGAAATAAATAACTGTCTTGAACTGAACTCTTCCATCAGTGAATGAAACTGAATTGAACTCTTCCATCAGTGAATGAAACTGAATTGGTGAAGTCTAAACGGAATGCAAGTACATTTGTGTTTACACTGATGAAATATTTTACTCCAGTTTTTACAATCAGTCCATCAACAAGTGTTCCAGGGTTAGATATTTAACATACAAAAGGCTGCATGTCATTTTAAGATGATATTTAAGATTTATTAGTACCTAAAGACAGGAAAAACAGTTGTTTATCCAGTGTTGGATGATGCTTGTCTGGGGCCGTATTCAGACATGTATATAATGTGTTGATTGGCTTTGGAACTGTTTCGTTCATGTTTGTGTTAAGAGTGTTTCAAATATTCAATTTATCAGTGAACCGCTAAACTTCCAATACCTCATGTCCATACCTCTCTCTCTCTCTCTCTCTCTGCCCAGTGACAGATGTTTGGTCTCAGCATGTCACTGTACTGGATGTGTCTGTCCTGCATTTCTTTAGTGCTGTCCTTTAATCTCTGGGGCTCCTGGACGATGCTGACACTTAAAGAGGTCAGTCTTTACTCTCTCATCAGCACTTCCACTTCATAGGAATGAGAGGAAAAGAGAGGAGAGGAGAGGAGAAGAGAAGAGTCTTAATACCTAAGTGTATTTATTCTCTTTACTTCGCTCAGAATTATTCTTTAACATTAACTCTCTATAATCAAACCGACAGGAATAATCACAACTATTAATCAGTAAACTCTACCCCTTTAACAGTCAGTAACAAAACAGGTGAGCAGCTGTCGCTACTACTACTGCTAAACACTTCTCTGTCTCATACATACACAAACACACACACACAAACGCATACACACACACACACACACACACCAGTACACACACCCCTGCTGTGTCTCCTTGTTCCTCTCCTTGTTGGTTGCGCTGAGTTTCAGTTCAACCACAGTTTGCTCCTGCTGCGTGTTGCGTTTGTGGAAGGAGTGCTGCACTTGGTCCATCTGCGGAGGGGGAGATCAGCAGCTCCATCGATCTCTCCTTCAGTATGTATTAATGCTGATTCAGCCTGCCTCTCCAGGCTCCAACTGCCTCATCTGTATTCCAATTAACTGCCTTTAATGCGACAGGACACGCTTTTGTACACGGCTGTGTTTCATGCATACTTTCCTGGGTGGTTCTCTCATCTGCCTTCCTTTAATCTTAACAGGAACATTTGCCCTTGAGGTGCACGATAATAAGCATCTTTTCTGCTGCAGCTAAACTAAATCTAGTCTTATTGTCAGCTAAAGGATGCCACATTAACCATTTGCCCACAAATACGGGTAGATTAGTGGGTTATGAGTGGGTTTAAAGCACTGAGAATGTTTGACTGATGAGTGACAGAGTCCCACGCTGGTTCATTAAGTTAGAAATTGACTGTCTCGGAGAGGATTACGGGATTTGTAGTCCCAATTTTGAATATGTCCCTTCTTCTCTGTTCAGTTTCATACTCATGCACCTGGATCTCTGTCATGGGCTGGTTGAGTTTGCTGTCCCAGCACAAACTAAACCGTTCTCCACTTGGTTTTTCTGTCTGTCCAGACTTCAGGGCTTCATGACTGCTTTTATCAACAAGAAAAATAAAGGAACATTGTGTTAAAGTTCACCTTTATGAAACAATGAGAATAATTTAATATTTGTTCAGAGTGAGACTGAGTTGCATTTAATCACAGATTCTGTTAAAAATGTGAAGCAGAATCATTTTACCCCTGTTTGGTATTTCACCAACACAACGCTTCAAAACACGCACAACTGTTTGTTTTACGAATGTTCACAACAAAGTAAATAAGACATCTTATTTTTCATCCTTAAGTGTGCTAAATTCACCTTATCTTTAAAAACAAATACCAACTTTGAGATGAAAAAGTCATGGGGAGATCCGTCCATCTGCGCTGCTGATACTGATTGTCTACGTTGGAGCGACTCATTTTAAACATCAAAAGGTTTCACATCAGTTTTGTTTTTTTCTTTTTAATTCCAAGTCGACATCTGACAGTCCAGACGCTAATCAGCCTCAAACAGCAACTGTGACATTTCAAAGACCACACAAAGCTCTCAATTAAGTCAGTGCGGCTCGAGAGGGGAAGCAGAGGGGTGTGGAGGACTCAACCGCCTGCTTCTCACTCATTATCCTGACGATGAAATATGTAGTGCCTTCTCCAAGCAAGGCAGAGTGCCAGAGCATCACACATCAGCCGCATGAGGAACAAGCCAGCACTGATGTGTTTAATTTATCCACAGTGTGAGGCCGAGGAAAGAGGCCTGATAGATAAATGAAAAAAAAAAAAAATTCTGATAAAAGATGTAAGGCATCGAATACAGAGAGACAGAAACAAGAGAACAGGCAGATTTTTTTGCACTTGCGACTAACTTATTAAAAAAAAAAAAGAAAAACCGTGTGAGTGAGTCTGTATGTGCGTTTGTGTGTGTGTGTGTGTATGTGCGTGTGTGTGTGAGTGTGTGTGTGCATGCGTACCCTCTGGGAGGATATTAAACAGGTGTGTGAGACAGTGACCACATGCTGTTGGTGTGTGATTATTCAGCCGAACCAGACGTTCTGTGGTCACCTTGACAGAGTTTCACACACAGACACGTGGCCAAGCAAACTCAGCCTGAACACTACCAGCTGAACACTAGAACACCTGCACACCGTGTTTATGAAAGAATAAAGAAAAGATAAAAACTAATAAAGATTATGTATAACAATGTACGTAGTACAATGATCAGATTGTTGGATCAAATCATTAGAAGTGCTTAGATGTAATCTGGATTAATCAGATTACAGAGATGGCTGACTCAAAACACTGCTAGCAACTGAATGAGAGTCAGTTTTCATTTTCAGATGTATGTGTCTGGAAGGTGTATTTGTGCATTCTGGTATGTGTGCGCGCGCGCACACACACACACACATGCACGCCTTCTGAACCCACACACACCTTGGCCTTCGCAGTCTCAGCAGTCTCTGAGAGCCCTTTCTTCAGAAAGATCCTGTCTCACTTCAGGGATTAGATGACTGCTTGTAGTTTCTGTTCTTCCAACGTCATGCAGTCCTTCCCAGCTTTTCTGACATCAGTGTCTTTCTGCAGGGGACTGAACTAAAGACAGAGAGAGAGAGGGAGAGGGAGGCAGGAACAGTTGCAGTAATGTGGTTTGACTTTAGAAGCCGTCTGTACTTGTAAAATGGTATGGAGATTTGGCTCTCTTCAGCAAGGCTTTCAGTGACAGAACTGTTTGAATGGGAACAACCATATATCTCTCATACCAGTGAAATGTGGGGTGTTACATGAGTGTTCTGTTTTCTCTGTTATGTCAGTGATTCATCCTAATACTAAAACTCTGAATATGAAGCGCGGAAATACATTATTCAGACAGAATTTGAATCATTCAAATATTTTACTGAAAACATATTTGTATGTTTATTCTGTCATAGGTTTTATGAGGCTTGTCCAGGGTCACTACCTGCTTCTTCATGACATTTTCCGTGTGTATTCATGGTTTCCATGTGTATTCATGCTTTCTGTGTGTATTCATGCCGGTTTCTCTCAGAGCTCACAGAGCAGAAGGATGTCCAGGGTCTCTGTGTGTCTGTGTCTGAATCATTCTCCAGCTGCATCACTCACTCCTCCATCTGCATCACTTAGATACAAGGCTCCATCTGCAGCATGCCAGAGAGAGAAAGAGAGAGACGGAGTGACAGAGGAAAAGCATTAGAAAGACAGAGAGAGACATAATAAGAGAGAGAGAGAGAGAGAGAGAGAGAGAGAGAGTAAATGACAAGAAGAAAGATATAAAGAGAGGGAGAGCGAGGGAATGAGTGTGAGAGAAGAAGAGAGGCTGAAAGTCACTGGAGATGCCGGTAGAGTTCTTCAGAGTCATGACGTCTGCGTGGGAGAGTCACGTGAAATCATGGACTCTGCTGCCCCTGTCTGAGGCAGATCGTTCTGCGGGCACCGGGGTCTCCTCCATGGGCTGCTGAGATTAATTTAGCCCTGGCTTTGGAGTGAAATAATAACGTGATTATGCAAAGCCCTTCATCACTCCGCATCCCCCTGCTGATTCTGGGCCGTTCCAGATTGATGGGAACCTGCGTCGCGTTTCCTTCAAGATTCTGCGGATGTCCTCGGCGGAACGCCAGCCGCTCCCTGATTAATCTGTCCTTTCACTTCCAATCACTGTCACAGCTGGTGAAAGAGGAAGGAGGACAGAGCCTATGCATTCCAAACTCTCACCCACACGCACTTCCCCAAAACCGCCCACCCACTGAGGACACAGACAGACAGACGCACTTCCCCAAAACAGCCCACCCACTGCGGACACAGACAGACAGACAGACGCACTTCCCCAAAACCACCCACCCACTGAGGACGCAGACAGACAGACAGACTGAGGGATGTAAAGAGTCCTTACTGAGTTCAGAGCAGAGCCCCTGCTGTGGTCCCGGATCACCTGAACTCTGACCCTCCTTAACCAGCATCTCTTCTCTCCCGCATCCTGACCTCTTACTGGACAGTCAACTCCTGTGACACTGTCATGACCTTCTTCTTCTTCTTCTTCTCAATAACATTCTCATTCTTCATGTTCAGCTTCCTAAACTTTAGCTGTAGGTATTTTTCATCCTCTGCCATGAGGGTCTGCCTGCTCTCCAGCTCTGAGGAAACCCAGAGGGAGGGGGAGGAGGTTTTGAGAGTCTGGTCAAGACTTTGGCCGTGGAACAAATGTGCAGGCTCTGTTTGAGGGGCCAGAGAGGGTTGATTAGACATGTTCAGAGAGATGGATTCTGATGTGTGATAATTAGCAGGGCACAAGGGGGACTCACACATACCCTGCGGTTCACTGGTGTGTGTCTATCATGTTCCTCATGGTTTCCTGATAAAACATCTCCATCTTGTCCTTCTCTTTCTTTGACATTTAGAGGAAGAAGCAACATGGTTTACAGATGGAAAATGCTTTATATTTCACACAGTGAGGCCATTGAAAAGATCCTCTATGAGTTTAATTAACTCTGGCTTCGGTTTGTTGGGCTGCTCCTTAAATTCTTATACCGCCTTTGTCTAATATTTGAAACAAGTGAGAAAAAGTGAACAGTTTCTTCTCACGACAGGAGAGGTACTGGTGCACGTGCACGCATGCATCCCGGGCTAAACAGACCTCTGTGACACAGGCGTCATGTGACCCATGCTCAGTCAGGTCTGTCTGAGGAGACTAAGACTGTCTGTGACACAGGCGTCATGTGACCCATGCTCAGTCAGGTCTATCTGAGGAGACTAAGACTGTCTGTGACACAGGTGTCATGTTACCTGTGCTCAGTCAGGTCTGTCTGAGGAGACTAAGACTGTCTGTGACACAGGTTTCATGTTACCTGTGCTCAGTCAGGTCTGTCTGAGGAGACTAAGACTGTCTGTGACACAAGCGTCATGTGACCCGTGCTCAGTCAGGTCTGTCTGAGGAGACTAAGACTGTCTGTGACACAGGTGTCATGTGACCCGTGCTCAGTCAGGTCTGTCTGAGGAGACTAAGACTGTCTGTGACACAGGTGTCATGTGACCCGTGCTCAGTCAGGTCTGTCTGAGGAGACTAAGACTGTCTGTGACACAAGCGTCATGTGACCCGTGCTCAGTCAGGTCTGTCTGAGGAGACTAAGACTGTCTGTGACACAGGTGTCATGTTACCTGTGCTCAGTCAGGTCTGTCTGAGGAGACTAAGACTGTCTGTGACACAGGTGTCATGTGACCCATGCTCAGTCGGGTCTGTCTGAGGAGACTGTCTGTGACACAAGCGTCATGTGATCCGTGCTCAGTCAGGTATGTCTGAGGAGATTAAGACTGTCTGTGACACAGGTTTCATGTTACCTGTACTCAGTCAGGTCTGTCTGAGGAGACTAAGACTGTCTGTGACACAGGTGTCATGTGACCCATGCTCAGTCAGGTCTGTCTGAGGAGACTAAGACTGTCTGTGACACAGGTGTCATGTTACCTGTACTCAGTCAGGTCTGTCTGAGGAGACTAAGACTGTCTGTGACACAAGCGTCATGTGACCCATGCTCAGTCAGGTCTGTCTGAAGAGACTAAGACTGTCTGTGACACAGGTGTCATGTGACCCGTGCTCAGTCAGGTCTGTCTGAGGAGACTAAGACTGTCTGTGACACAGGTGTCATGTGACCCGTGCTCAGTCAGGTCTGTCTGAGGAGACTAAGACTGTCTGTGACACAAGCGTCATGTGACCCATGCTCAGTCAGGTCTGTCTGAAGAGACTAAGACTGTCTGTGACACAGGTGTCATGTGACCCGTGCTCAGTCAGGTCTGTCTGAGGAGACTAAGACTGTCTGTGACACAGGTGTCATGTGACCCATGCTCAGTCAGGTCTGTCTGAGGAGACTAAGACTGTCTGTGACACAGGTTTCATGTTACCTGTACTCAGTCAGGTCTGTCTGAGGAGACTAAGACTGTCTGTGACACAAGCGTCATGTGACCCATGCTCAGTCAGGTCTGTCTGAAGAGACTAAGACTGTCTGTGACACAGGTTTCATGTTACCTGTGCTCAGTCAGGTCTGTCTGAGGAGACTAAGACTGTCTGTGACACAGGTTTCATGTTACCTGTGCTCAGTCAGGTCTGTCTGAGGAGACTAAGACTGTCTGTGACACAAACGTCATGTGACCCGTGCTCAGTCAGGTCTGTCTGAGGAGACTAAGACTGTCTGTGACACAAGCGTCATGTGACCCGTGCTCAGTCAGGTCTGTCTGAGGAGACTAAGACTGTCTGTGACACAGGCGTCATGTGACCCGTGCTCAGTCAGGTCTGTCTGAGGAGACTAAGACTGTCTGTGACACAGGTGTCATGTGACCCGTGCTCAGTCAGGTCTGTCTGAGGAGACTAAGACTGTCTGTGACACAGGTTTCATGTTACCTGTGCTCAGTCAGGTCTGTCTGAGGAGATTAAGACTGTCTGTGACACAGGTTTCATGTTACCTGTGCTCAGTCAGGTCTGTCTGAGGAGACTAAGACTGTCTGTGACACAAGCGTCATGTGACCCGTGCTCAGTCAGGTCTGTCTGAGGAGACTAAGACTGTCTGTGACACAAGCGTCATGTGACCCGCGCTCAGTCAGGTCTGTCTGAGGAGACTAAGACTGTCTGTGACACAGGTGTCATGTTACCTGTGCTCAGTCAGGTCTGTCTGAGGAGACTAAGACTGTCTGTGACACAGGTGTCATGTGACCCATGCTCAGTCAGGTCTGTCTGAGGAGACTGTCTGTGACACAAGCGTCATGTGACCCGTGCTCAGTCAGGTCTGTCTGAGGAGATTAAGACTGTCTGTGACACAGGTTTCATGTTACCTGTACTCAGTCAGGTCTGTCTGAGGAGACTAAGACTGTCTGTGACACAGGTGTCATGTGACCCATGCTCAGTCAGGTCTGTCTGAGGAGACTAAGACTGTCTGTGACACAGGTTTCATGTTACCTGTACTCAGTCAGGTCTGTCTGAGGAGACTAAGACTGTCTGTGACACAAGCGTCATGTGACCCATGCTCAGTCAGGTCTGTCTGAAGAGACTAAGACTGTCTGTGACACAGGTTTCATGTTACCTGTGCTCAGTCAGGTCTGTCTGAGGAGACTAAGACTGTCTGTGACACAGGTTTCATGTTACCTGTGCTCAGTCAGGTCTGTCTGAGGAGACTAAGACTGTCTGTGACACAAACGTCATGTGACCCGTGCTCAGTCAGGTCTGTCTGAGGAGACTAAGACTGTCTGTGACACAAGCGTCATGTGACCCGCGCTCAGTCAGGTCTGTCTGAGGAGACTAAGACTGTCTGTGACACAGGCGTCATGTGACCCGTGCTCAGTCAGGTCTGTCTGAGGAGACTAAGACTGTCTGCGACACAGGTGTCATGTGACCCGTGCTCAGTCAGGTCTGTCTGAGGAGATTAAGACTGTCTGTGACACAGGTTTCATGTTACCTGTGCTCAGTCAGGTCTGTCTGAGGAGACTAAGACTGTCTGTGACACAGGTTTCATGTTACCTGTGCTCAGTCAGGTCTGTCTGAGGAGACTAAGACTGTCTGTGACACAAACGTCATGTGACCCGTGCTCAGTCAGGTCTGTCTGAGGAGACTAAGACTGTCTGTGACACAAGCGTCATGTGACCCGTGCTCAGTCAGGTCTGTCTGAGGAGACTAAGACTGTCTGTGACACAGGTGTCATGTTACCTGTGCTCAGTCAGGTCTGTCTGAGGAGACTAAGACTGTCTGTGACACAGGTGTCATGTGACCCGTGCTCAGTCAGGTCTGTCTGAGGAGACTAAGACTGTCTGTGACACAGGTTTCATGTTACCTGTGCTCAGTCAGGTCTGTCTGAGGAGACTAAGACTGTCTGTGACACAAGCGTCATGTGACCCGTGCTCAGTCAGGTCTGTCTGAGGAGACTAAGACTGTCTGTGACACAGGTTTCATGTGACCCGTGCTCAGTCAGGTCTGTCTGAGGAGACTAAGACCGTCTGTGACACAAGCGTCATGTGACCCGTGCTCAGTCAGGTCTGTCTGAAGAGACTAAGACTGTCTGTGACACAGGTTTCATGTTACCTGTGCTCAGTCAGGTCTGTCTGAGGAGACTAAGACTGTCTGTGACACAAGCGTCATGTGACCCGTGCTCAGTCAGGTCTGTCTGAGGAGACTAAGACTGTCTGTGACACAGGTGTCATGTTACCTGTGCTCAGTCAGGTCTGTCTGAGGAGACTAAGACTGTCTGTGACACAGGTGTCATGTGACCCATGCTCAGTCAGGTCTGTCTGAGGAGACTAAGACTGTCTGTGACACAGGTTTCATGTTACCTGTACTCAGTCAGGTCTGTCTGAGGAGACTAAGACTGTCTGTGACACAGGTGTCATGTGACCCGTGCTCAGTCAGGTCTGTCTGAGGAGACTAAGACTGTCTGATGGCTCATCCTGACGAATGCACTGACAACGAGAATTCGGGTCAGAACTTGACATAATGACGGTCGTGTAGTTCACATTCCCCCGCAGGTACCTCTCGCTCCAGAGGTCTCCTTTGGACACTAAAGAACACAACAGAACAACAGCATTTTGTCTGGGTGTGTGTCAAAGATGAACACAGGACCAGAACGCTGTTTCTGAAATTAGAGTGTTTGTTTTCATATACCAGTGCAACACAGCGCCTGGAAAAAAACACACACTCTCTACTTGACTGCAAAAGAAGAGGAAGAAAAAAATCTTGCTGTCAAGGGAACTATTTGCAGATTTACTGCAGTCTGAAACAGTAATAACCTCAGTACCAGGATGCTGACATGTCCACTGGTCTGTTAGAGACCTTTTGATTCAGAACGTTTAAAAGGGAAATTCTTGCGTTTTTTTTTTTTTTTTTAATCGAGCTCTGTCGGTTTTCACATGGTTTTGAAGTCTGATAGACTGTAGCATGACTTTTCTTTCTTTCTTTTTTTTTCTTTTTGCACAGCCTGTCAAAACCAGTGAAATCAGAGGGAAGTTGCCATGATATTTTTATGCTCTGATTTGCACATCCATGACAGGTATGAAGTCATGAATATCTGCCAAAGTTATCGTAATGTGGTGAGAGTGTGAATAAAACATGAAAGGAGGATAAGCATTTTCAACTGTGCACTTGTCCCTTATTACTGTTTGTGTTGTGTAATGTAGGATATTTCTGGAAACTGGAACATTATTTGCTATAAGTAATAATATTTGTGATAGAGTAGGTAATAATGAGTTCCTTACAATACCACACAGGTTTCTAAACTCAAAATACTCAATAAGACCCTATTTAATAGTTATAGACCTCTTATAGCTGCTTTAAAAACTGCTCCAGGTAGTTGAAAATCTAATTTGTGTGCATGTTTGGAAGAAAAGAAAAACGAAGTTTGTCTGTGTGTAATGGCCTGCTTGATTTGATGTATAACTAGCTTGTACTATGCCAAGGTGAGTCGATGCTGAAAGTAGTGAAAGTCACCTGTATCAGTGCTAACTCCAGCTACTTTCAGCTGCACTCAGCATATGTAGGAAAAGCCCCAAAGAGGCATAGAGCTGGCACTCTATTCTTAGCCGACTGCCTTGAATGTCTTTAAAAATGCAGTCTGTTCCCACAGTGATAAAAAGGTTTTAGAGTCTGGTGATATGGTCACACTTGTTTAACTGAGTTAAGCATTTTCTCTGCATCACATTTCCATGTGAAGGTATTCCACATATATTTGGACACTAAATAATGACTGACACCACTCGACTGTCATCTGCACTCAAAGGGTATGGAGCAAACCTAAGGAATACAGAAAACACCATGAACACCAGCTTCACTGCAATAAAATTGCTCTGTGAAACAGCAGGGCCATCCCAAGCTGCAATTAAGTTTAAATTAAATCTGAGGAATTCTCTGCATGTATCTGATGCTTCAGTTAAATCAATGTAAATGACTTCACTTCAGAGTCCAATCTCACAATCTCACTGCTGTCTCTCTGAATCCTCACCATGCCGGTTTGGCCTCTGAGGCTCAGAATTTTCTGGAATGTGGGTGGAGGAGGGGATATGAGCTACGTCTCCATTCACAACAGCAGAAAGGTGTTCTTCATGACTGAGAGCACACTGAACACAGACAGCTAAAGCACACTGAACACACTGAACACAGACAGCTAAAGCACACTGAACACACTGGACACAGACAGCTAAAGCAGACTGAACACACTGGACACAGACATCTAAAACACACTGGACACAGAGAGCTAAAGCACACTGAGCACACTGAACACAGACAGCTAAAGCACACTGAGCACACTGAACACACTGGACACAGACATCTAAAGCACACTGAACACAGACAGCTAAAGCAGACTGAGCACACCGAACACAGACATCTAAAGCACACTGAACACACTGAACACAGACAGCTAAAGCACACTGAACACACTGGACACAGACATCTAAAGCACACTGAGCACACTGAACACAGACATCTAAAGCACACTGAGCACACTGGACACAGACATCTAAAGGACCATAAAGCAGGATTATGTCTTTACTTTAAGATTCAGTTCATTTTATCAAGGATATTTTTAGGTTGTATAGGTTGTTTAGGTTCATGTCTGAAAAATATTTCAAATCATTCTCATTCCTCTAACCACAACTCGGTGTTGAATGAGAAATGAAATGTAGTTCCCTCAGAGCCAAGGTGCTACAACTATTAACAGGGGATACATGAGAGACCACACAAAAGTGTCAATGAAAACACCAAATACAGTAAATTACAAAACAGAAGACCATAAGTACAGACATCAATCAGTACGTTCAAAATCATAGTGAATAGACCAGAGCGTAGAGAGTGGGTACCAGAGAGGGGTAAAAGAGAGACCACAGCAGCTGTAATGAAACAGACTGTCGCTCCATAAACAGAGGGCAGATTTACTCCGGTAACAAACAAGCCCAAGTCATAAATCAAAATCTCAGTTGTGAAACAGGCCAGAGCTCATAAAACCACAGATCAAAAATAGCAATTACTAAAACCAGAGATCAAATCCGATCAAACCTGAGGTGTCAAAGCTAGGCCATACACATGGGAACAAACATGGGAGATCACAGGACCAGGGCTCAGCAGGCGCAAAATAACACAATAGCTGACACAGAGCTGTTAGATAGAGAACTAATGATATAACGAGACAGAGGTGTCCATGACAATTTGGTAAGGCAGAATGTGGGAGGGGCTCCATGTGGGAGGGGCACATTGCAGGAGGGACACACAGTGGGAGGGGCTAACAGTATGAGGGACTGGGTATGAGAGGGGCTGCATATGGAAGGGACTGAACCGCTCAACCAAGTTTTGGCTGGAAACTGGTGTTACAGCACAAAGTGTAACACTATCTTTTCAGGGCATTAGACCCCTAAAAAACAGACAGATATATCATAAAACGGGCACAGACTGGGTTGCATATTTTCTCATATCAGATCAAATGGCCAGAGGTCACTTGTATCAAACTTTACAGGTATTAGACTGCATGTGTTACTGTTCTATTAATGGAGCCACATCCGAGATCTCTCTGAATCTCATTTTAGGACTTGTAACAACCTTGCTAACTCAACCATTGTCATTATTGACAGCTTACATGTTTTATAACTATGGAAGTAAAGCTTATGACAAATATTGGGAATTTAAAATATCATTTAGTCGTGTAACTGATGTATGTCAGTGCCCTCCTGTCGGCTCTGTGTACCTGGTCACTGCCTGCTCCAGTGCCTGATTCAGCCAGCTCAGGGCTTTTAACATTACCTGACATGTCAGGACAGGGGAAGATGGAAAATGTGTCATGTTTTGTGCCTCCAGTAACATGACTGGGAAACACTGGTCTGTCTTACACAGCACTCAGCTGGGAACAGTTCTTTTTTTATCCACATTTTGAAAGCAGTTCAGCTCCTTTAACAGAACTGGCAGTTCAGCCCCTTTAACAGAACTGGCATTTGGGTTTTATTCTGTACTGTCCCACTGTCACGATGTGGCTCAGTTATCACTGCTCTTGTCTGGTCACTCTCTCACCTCACACACACACACACACACACACACCAAACACACAAACACACACGCCTAACACCTCACACACAAACACACACACACACGCCTAACACTACACACACACACACACACACACCAAACACACATACACACACACACACACACACCAAACACACACACCATACACACACACCTGTTCACTCTCTCACCTCACACACACACACACACACACACACACACACCAAAGACCAAACACACAAACACACACACAAACACACACACACGCCAAACACACACACACACACACACACACACACCAAACACACAAACACACGCCTAACACTTCACACACAAACACACACACACACCAAACACACACACACACACACACCAAACACACACACACACGCCTAACACTTCAGACACAAACACACACCAAACACACACACCAAACACACACACACGCACACACCAAACACACACGCACACACACACACACACACCAAACACACACACACACACCACACACACACACCAAACACACACACCAAACACACCAACACACACACACACACACTAAACACACACACACACACGCCCACACCACACACACACACCAAACACACACACACACACCAAACACACACACACACACACCAAACACACACGCCTAACACCTCACACACAAACACACACACACCAAACACACACACACACACACACACACACACACACACGCCTAACACACAAACACACATGCCTAACACCTCACACAAAAACACACACACACACACGCCTAACACTACACACACACCTCACACACACACACACACACACCCCAAACACACATACACACCAAACACACACACCATACACACACACCTGTTCACTCTCTCACCTCACACACACACACACACACACACACACCAAACACACACACCAAACACACACGCACACGCCTAACACTACACACACACCAAACACACACACACCAAACACACAAACACACACCAAACACACACACACACACCAAACACACACACACACACACACACACGCCCACACCACACACACACACACACCAAACACACAAACACACGCCTAACACTTCACACACACACACACACACACACCAAACACACAAACACACACACACACGCCTAACACTTCACACACAAACACACACACACACCAAACACACACACACACACACACACACACCAAACACACACACCAAACACACACACCAAACACACACACACACACACACACCAAACACACACACACACACGCCCACACCACACACACACACCAAACACACACACACACACACACCAAACACACACGCCTAACACCTCACACACAAACACACACACACCAAACACACAAACACACACACACACACCTAACACTACATACACACACACACACGCCTGACACTACACACACACACCAAATATACACACACACACACCAACACACACCTGTTCACTCTCTCACCTGTTCTCAGATACACAGCCTGCTAAATCTGCCAGACACCCACCCCTTACCACACGCCTAACACTACACACACACACACCAAACATACACACACACACACACGCCTGCACCACACACACCAAACACACACACACCACACACACACCTGTTCACTCTCTCACCTGTTCTCAGATACACAGCCTGCTAAATCTGCCAGACACCCACCCCCTGCCACACGCCTAACACTACACAAACACTCCAAACACACACACACACGCACGCACGCACACACAGACACACACACACTCACTACACACACACCACACACACGCACGCACACACAGACACACACACACACCGCACACACACACACCAGACACACGCACGCACGCACGCACACACAGACACACACACACACACCAGACACATGCACGCACGCACACACAGACACACACACACACACACATACACACACACCAGACACATGCACACACGCACACACAGACACACTACACACACACTACACACACACACACACACATACACGTCTGTGTCGCTTAAGCAGTGTGTCACAGGCTGATATTTGGTGTCAGGTGGCCAATTTTTCTCCTGTGTCAGATTGGAATGGGGTTGTATCAGAGCTGCTACAGTAATAAGTGCTATTTAACTGAAGGGCAAAGCACTTCCTGTCACTTGTGCTTATGGTAGTAGAGGATCAGAGTATTTACGACTCAGCATAATTCATCAGACACCACACACACACACATATCAGTGTCTTCTCAGCTCTGCTCTGGTGGGGATGGTATGTGCAGGGGTATGGTGACAGTCATTATTATCTTCATCACCACCATCATCATCATCATCATCATCATCATCATCATCACAGAATGCATGGGAAGCTTTTATTCAATGATCTGTGGTGTGGGCGTGAGACCTGCTCTGTCTGACAGACTGAGGTGTGATGACAGTGGGAGAGGTGTAATATTCTCTCTCTCTCTCACTCTCTCTCTCTCTCTCTCTCTCTCTCTCTTTCTCTTTTAGACATTTAGATTTTAAACAAACTGCAACATATATCTGTAATCTCTTCAGATAAAAGTGTTTTGCTGTGTGGGAAAAAAAAGTCATTTATGTGGCATTTGTGAGAAGAAGGGACACAGCTTTAGTGATTCATACTGAAAACAGAATCAGAGATAAGCACAGATTTGGACTCACTGACTGGCATGATGATTTCTCTTTCTTCTCATCTGTGCTAATAAGGCCCATTTTCATTTCGTCTTGGTTTAGTTTTCAGATATGTTCACTCTATTTGCAGTACTTAGTTTATAAGCTGATATGTGAATGATGTGGAAGCCCTTTGCACCTCTCTCTGTTACAGTGCTTTCAAAGTCTCCAATCTATTGCCCTGAACAACATCACACATGCGCTTATTCCTCTGAATCAATCTCCTTTCTTTCCAAATATCAAGAGTTTGATGATTCATAGACAACCTGGACCAGTTGTTGTGGTGTTCAATACAACAGACAGATGGAGGTGTGTGAGGAACAGAAGTGAACTGAACAGACAGACAGATGGAGGTGTGTGAGGAACAGGAGTGAACTGAGCAGACAGACAGATGTTGGTGTGTGAGGAACAGGAGTGAACTGAACAGACAGACAGATAGAGGTGTGTGAGGAACAGGAGTGAACTGAGCAGACAGACAGATGTTGGTGTGTGAGGAACAGGAGTGAACAGAACAGACAGACAGATGTTGGTGTGTGAGGAACAGGAGTGAACAGAACAGACAGACAGATGTTGGTGTGTGAGGAACAGGAGTGAACAGAACAGACAGACGGATGGAGGTGTGTGAGGAACAGGAGTGAACTGAGCAGACAGACAGATGTTGGTGTGTGAGGAACAGGAGTGAACAGAACAGACAGATGGATGGAGGTGTGTGAGGAACAGGAGTGAACAGAACAGACAGATGGGTAGAGGTGTGTGAACAACATGTGGGGAAAGATTAAATGACTATGCTGTCACTCCAGACCTGCGCTGATGTTACACTATATATAATATATTATTAACCCCTGAAAGTCACTTCACGTGTCCTGATGGAGCAGTGGCACTGGGTCATCAGAAAAAGGGACATTTTCACAACAACGCAAGACCAAACAACCAAAAAAAATGTAGATGAAATTTGGATCCTTCCCCTTTCGGCTCTGGCTGTCCTGATGAACAGCGCTGGCTGCAGCACAGTGGCCGTCATCCTGATTTTTCCCAGACTCAGTCTGGTGCCCCCTCCTGGCAGACCAGGCGTGTGGAGTCAGAGGAAAAATCCATAAATGTGATCGTGTGAGTGGGGAAGTCTCACCTGTGAGGATCCTCTGTTTGTAGATTTGTTGATGCTGCAGGACAGACACAGTGATGCTGTATTTCTCACTGTAGCTAGAGATGGCGATGGTTTGGACTGATGGCCAGAGTATAAACCCTCTCCAGACCTGATACACACACACACACACACACACACACACAAAGAGAACAGAAAACACCCCACAGATGTCACAAAATCAACTAGAAAATGTTCAGCTCTTTCAAGGTCAAAAAAACTACTATAATAATAATCATCATCATCATCATCATTATTAGTAGTATTAGTAGTAGTAGTTATTAGTAGTAGTAGTAGTAGTATTGTTGTTGCTGTTGTTGTTATTACTTTTATTATTACTATTATTAATATTTTTGTTGTTTTGTTGTTATATTATTATTATTATTATTACTATTAAAACATAGCAAATAATTGGTATGAGAACTCCAGTCAGAATATCTGACTTACTGTGAGATCTGTCCTCATTTCCTGGGGTGGTGTTTCGGATCAGTGCAGTGACACACATAGTTATTTCCAGACGGGAAGATGATGGCCTGCTTATCAAGGTAATACACACTGAGGACTACACCCACCCACAGGCCAAAGACATTGACATGGGGTTACCTCCCCCAGCACAAGTTTTTTTTTACATCAACCTCACTGACTGTACTACTGAGGAGAGGAGAGGAGAGGAGAGGAGAGAGCAATGACAAAAAAAGGTCTGGTGTGTATTAGAGAATTCTGTGGAAGGTGTGCTTTGTTTTTTATTGAGCTAATTGAACTTGGTAAAGTCTTATTGAGCCTCCAGACTTTGCTGTAAATGAGGCTTTCTGGACAGAGCCTTTGGCACTGACGGTGGACATCAATTTTGCTTTTCCTCTCTTTTCTCCTCAACTTCCTGAATGCAGATCAGCATGGACTGACAAGGAGAGTGAAGATAACCTTTCATTTTTCCTTTTGATTATCTTGACTGTGCAGAGATACGAACTTTTAAGATTAAAAAGTATACCACATTTAACTGGAATTTGCAATTACTGCACACTGGCTATGAACCATGTAAACACATCCCAGCCTCAGTGACACTGGTCTCATCAATCACTTGACAAAAAGCAAAGTGATAAACTGACCCTCAGAACAGAAATCATGAGGTCAGCTGTTCTAAACATCAGAGCTGGATATGTGGACATTGTAATGTGTTGTTCTCAGAGAAAATACAGCTGCAGTTTCTTGTGTTTTCAGCATAGGCACCCCCCCCCCCCCTTTCTTTAGACTAAAACGTCAGGAAACCACAGTACTGTGAAACACAATCTCAGGATTACTGGGTCCCCTCATAGCCAGGCTCTGTGCTTACATTTGACTTTAAGATGTAGTTTGTATGTTTTAGGTCATTCTCTAGCGGACAGACTTATCCTGTGCTGATTCTCAGATCCGTCATGGATTTGCTTACCATGTGTCCGAGAGTATCAGCTGCACTGACAAATCTCTTCATAAATATTTCACCAGTCAGTTGATCAGAATGATGGTTATAGATTTATTTCTGTCAGAATTGTCAGTAGGGCTCTGATTATTCATACTTATAAACGACATGACATTTAGTAGTATTGATCCACCATAATCTGTCCACTCTTTGCATGGATAGGATTATAGATGGTTTGACTTGTCCGATACACTGAAACTGTTTATAATCGTCACTGACCCTCATCTGTAATGCTGTCCAATGAACAACACTGAAAATGTGCAGAAACATTCGATTATGTGTAAAAGGTTTCAAGGCCGGTAAACATATAGATTGGTTCACGTGCCTTTCTCAAGAGATTCAACAGAGAATGTCACCTATTAATGAACACAACAGTATATTTGCCTGTTTTAAGTGAACAGGATTAAAAGGGCGTTTAAACCATATATTTGAGAAGGTTTTTGTTTGATGTAAGTCGTCAATCTGAAACTGCTGGACAGCCAGCGAACACTGAAATGTATGCGGAACTGGGAGACACTAGGTCGATGTTTCAGCCGAGGTTCTGGGTTTGTTCTTTTAGGCGCCATGCTGCGTCCATGTATTTGGTGATGTCCGAGTTCTGCCTTGGAAAGTGGAGCCTTCGGTCGTTGCGATCCGAGACGACCTAGGGAAAAGAGAACATACCGCCTGTCCAGGATGTAAAGTAAACATTTATTTTAAAAGTCTGATCTATCGCACTCCTCAGCACTCTTACCAGTGGTGTCGATATCCAGCCTATTTCTTGAGCCTCGGTGTGTGGATGGGTGTATTTCTTTGTTGGCTCCAAACGTGCCCCGTGGATGGATTTGAGGAAAGAGTCTAATAGGCCAACATAACCACATAATTTCACATAATCATTAAGAATTAGTATGTATGTTTTTTTGAAGGTTGTTTGTAATAGCCTAATTATCGGTCTACAGCGGACTCAGTGGTGATACAGCAGACAACGAAAAGTTGTCCTTTACCATTACATTTTAAGTACCAAACAAGAATTTGGTCTTTGATAAATTTGTCATGATTAGCCATGTATCTCTAACAACTAAGATAACACCGAACTATTGGCTGTGAAACTAAAGGATGAAATGACGTACGGTCTTCCTCTGCTTGTTCGTGCGTGTTCCCCGACATCGGCTTATCCGTCAATACATGAACTAAAAGACAAAAGGCAAGAAGGACATGTCTTCAGCACACTTAACCACAGATCACCAGTCACCGTTCTGACGACCTCAGAAAACTCACGTTTTTTGTAAGGATTTATGCTGAACTTGGTATAAAGTTTTTGACTCCTCTGCTCCTTCATAATCGTCTCTGCATGAATGGCATTTTGGTGAACTATATTCACAGGGTCTTTCTCTCTTGATTTAGCCGGTGCTGCCATTTTGTTCTCGGTATGTCAATATAATGTATTCACAGTATAAACAACGCACAACTTGCCACTCCCCCCACCTCTTGAGTCTTGTTACCTGGAAACCGTAAACAGAATCCGAAAATTAATTTTGGCTCTGTCCACACGAGGGCGCACAATATCTATTTATTTGCACTAACGAAGAACGGACTCAATGCACCGACATTTCATTAATTCTGATATCTTCTAAGCATTTAACATACTTGGGACTTTATACAGATAAGCCAATAATCTGTTTATAGTCCTTCCTTCTTTATTTCATTAAAGTTAATCAAACAATTCATGTCCCTCGTGGACTACAAATGTATTTGGAGTTGTAAGTTAGGATTACAAATAAATATACAAATGTATTGACATTCTGGGCTTTTAAACCCCTGAATGTTGAGAAACAGCTGAACAACATTAATTTACCATCTGAGCAGTAGAACTATAATATTAGTACACTCAGGAGACAGCAGAAAACTGGCCAACTAGTGAAGACTTTGAAGGTAAAAACTGTTTGAGATCTGTCATACACTGTCTGTTATCAAGTGTGAAGTCCTGCATGCTCTCATAGATGGTATGTGCATATTCATATGTGGGTACACATGTTCTCTCTCTCTCTCTCTCTCTCTCTCTCTCTCACACACAGACACACACACACTGAGAATGACAGTACTCTTCTGACATATCTGTCTTTCCTGTCTTTCATTCTGTCACTCTTTCTCTGTTTCTGTTCGTCCCCTGTGTTCTTCCATTAGCATCTCTCCTTCTCTAAAGCACTTATTCTCATTCCATCTGTCCAATCAAAACAAACCAGCCTCAGGAGCGTCTGCTCAGTATAACAAAGCCCTTCTCTTTATGGACACAGACATTTTAATAAATCCGTCTGCAGCTCCCCTCATCCGGCTGTCCTGGTGGAACGCTGTGCATAACCGCTCAGAGAGATGGGTTTTGACAGGTCAGATATTTGCAGGGTACTGCTGAGAGTCCTGGGCTGTGGAGGCTTGGTTTGCGTGATCCTCTGGCTGTTGTGTGAGCGTGTGCTTCAGCGTGTGTCAGGCAAGTGTCCAAACAGATTAATATCCCCGCCCACGTCCTGCATGTCCGTTACGCTGTTTTTCATTTTGGATTGGGAAATTTCACTAAATCACAAACTGCTCTTCTAAATTCAGTTTTAATATTTTTTTTTTTCCCTAATTATGAATGATGTTTGTGTGATAGATTGCCTTTAGGGGAAATGCATTGATATTTTTTTTTTTTGTGCCCATTTGTTGCCTTTTTATGTCAACCGTGTTTGTTTATCCTTCTCTGAAGGGTACATATTTTAATTACAAAGTGCCCTACGAGTTCTCTCATTAAACCTAAAGAGACTGAAAATTCAGGGGTTGTTTTTCCATATGAACTTAACTCACACTGTGCAAACAAGAGGCATCTGGTCTTTCACACGCTGCCCAGTGAGCTTTCTTATGATTATAAATTAGACCCCAGGCGGGAAAGATATTTACAATGTCATGAGCAATATGTGACATATTTGAATATAGCAATTTATTAAAAAAAATAAATCTACAATATTCGACTGTTTAAAATGCAATTTTTTTGTACTGCACTCTTAAGGATTTGGTTGTAGAACTACAGTACATAAAAGAGATTGATGTGATTAAAAATACTGTGACAGAACAAGTGAAATGCTCTCTACACATTTTTCTCATGAGAGAAACAAATAGAATCAGTGCTTCATCAGACTTATACATGTGTAATGTGGTGTGTGTGTGAATATGAGTTGCTTCATCAGACTTATACGTGTGTAATGTGGTGTGTGTGTGAATATGAGTTGCTTTATCAGACTTATACATGTGTAATGTGGTGTGTGTGTGAATATGAGTTGCTTCATCAGACTTATACGTGTGTAATGTGGTGTGTGTGTGAATATGAGTTGCTTTATCAGACTTATACGTGTGTAATGTGGTGTGTGTGTGTGTGAATGTAAGTTGAATGTCTTTGTTCTGAAGTGGTGTGCTCTCCAGGCATCCCGGCACTCCGTCGTGAGAAAGTCCTGTGAGCTTACGGAGTCTCCAGTGAAGAGCAGTCAACTGTAACCACAATCAGTGGAGAAATACAAACACACTCAGCCTTTAGACCCATTGTCTCCACTTGCATAGATAGATAAAGTCTATCTCACACTCATCTGCGTTCTGCTACCACCCTCACAAAGCAGGCAGGGGAAAAGAAAGAGAGAGAGAGAGAGAGAGAGTGTGTGTGTCTGTGTCTGTGTGTGTGTTTGTGTGTGTGTGTGTGTGTGTGTGTGTGTGTGTGTGTGTGCTTCAGCCTCAGACTGCTCCTGTAAACTCTCTGTTGTCAAACAGTGTTCTTGAATCAGTTTTAAGAGACATAGTCTCAGTCTTACCTGTAATGTTTTTAACATCAGACATGATGCTGAAGCTACAGTTAAGGAGATGATAAATACAGAGTATCAGATTTGGTCTCTGTCAGTCCTGGTCTACTTCTAATCTAAGTGTTTTGTCTTTTGGTGAAATTGAATGTTCTGGAAAAGATTAGAACAGGGAGAGACAACACTGACAGTCTGGGAAACATCTAGTTTTAACCCTGTGATGCACTGCTTTAAGTTCCATACAATCTTTGATCAGTCAGTTATATCTGGTTAAACATAACATGGATCCAGTCTCCAAAGAATTTGTTTCAAAATACACATCTGTAACTGTGGTTATGGACAAGAATTAGTGTGTTTTCCTCAAAATTATTGAAAGCCAGTGTAGCCTGACAGCTCTCTCTGACAGCTATCTTTGTTTCAAACAGGAAGCCTTCGCGCCACTAGAGGGCAGTAGACTCTGATTTGGCTCAAATGAACCTGAATGTACTCTCATTGCCCTCTAAATAGCAAGGGAATGTAAATCTAATTTGTCCTGATCTAAACGCCATGGATGGCTGAAGCTCATCCTTATTG
>NC_044508.1:19834297-19836797 GCF_902362185.1 Chanos chanos | reverse complement strand
TTTACACTGGTGCCATATTGAAAGTTTCTGAGATATCAACTAAATTGGAAAACCAGCCATACACAGAGACAAACATAGGAAGGCCATGTATAAGGGGGGAAAAAAGAAAGCTCACTTTGGACTGTACTGAATGAAAACATTGGCAGCTGTCTGTTTCCAACAGCATTTAGGCAGGAGACAGGCGAGAGTTTTAATCCTTTAAAAGCTCTTTGCAGCATGATTAAAACCTGGCGATGTTAAGTAAACAGACTCACTCATGAAAGCTGGTGGAGAAACGAGAACCTCCCAACCCTCCCTCCATGGCTGACAGGCCAGCAAGACGTCACGTCTGTCTTCAGCCACCACTTACGCCGAGTGACAAAAGAGCGATTGGGTTTCCGTAGTAACACCCCACTCATGTTTGTTAAGTATCAGTTGAGACCTCAGTGTCAACTGGAAAAGCCCTGTGTGTGTGTGTGTGTGTGTGTATGTTTTACGGGTTAGGAATAGGGAAACCTCTGTTAAAAGACCATCACTCAGTCTTGCACTTTACATGCACACTAAGTAATGAAGACATTCTACGAACAATTCTCCCCTAAGAAATGTGAACGTCAGCTTGCTAGAATATTCCATCTGTTCATGAAAGATACCTGGGTGAATTCCATTCTTTCCATTTTAAGTTTCCACAGAAGTTTCATAATATTCATATCTTTCTTTTACACACACACACATACATATATGTGTGTGCATGTATATATATATATATATATATATATATATATGTGTGTGTGTGTGTGTGTGTGTGTGTGTGTGTATATTATATATATATTTATATACATATATGTGTGTGTGTGTGTGTGTGTGTTTATACATGTATACATACACACACACATACATACATACATATATACATACACAGATATATTTATATATATTATATAGTGAGAGCAGTGCACAGTGGTTCTATCAAATGGAGACTGATAGGGCGATTAAACTCAAAGAGAATCAGAGACGCCTAATTAAATCTCTTTCTACCAGCTCCTCACCTCTGAGGCCAAAGTGTGTTTGTCAGTCATATTCTTATGAATAAATCATTCGCTTTTTCCCCCACTGGCTAAAGGAGGCGTAAGTGCCGTATTTGACAGACCTTTTGAAGACACGTTTGAAGCGATGCCCCCCCCCTCCACCCCCCACCCCCACCCCCACCCCTGTTTCCTGTTTCACTCTTCATTTAAATAGGAGGACTTTGTTGACTGATGGAGAACTCTGGTGAAATTGAAAGGAACAACGCCAGGTTACAGGGTTCTCTGTGCATCGACATCATTTCCGCAGCTCTCTGGGTCCTGAGGGAAAAGCAGGCAATGACACGGGACTGTTTAGTCAGTCAGAGCCCTGGTGTCCTGTCAGAGACACTGCACAGTGACAAAACACGCTGCATCTCCACCCCCAGCCCGTCACAGAACACACACACGGCTCTCTGGGGCAGTGCAGTCTAATGTTTGAATCTAAGCAGTTTTCTTTATTCATGATTACCGTGTAAAGGTGTAACTCCAGGGGGTTGTGTAGAGAGATGGGTTTGCGTCTCACAGAGTTAAGACTGAAGGATGTCTTCACAGAGCTGCTGTGTACAGCTGCTCTCTCTCATTGCTCGGGTTCTGCGTGGGATTCTGGTTCTGGCCCGGTTCCTTCTGCATGCCGAGATTCCGGCCAGCAGGTAACGCGCGGAGCGGTCACCGTGGCGACTGTACCTGGGCATCTCTCAGACACTGTGGTAATTATGTTAACACAAGGACTGAGTGTGACGAAGCCATGTGAGCTGTTTTGTCCCTGCGTGTTGACTGAAGTAATGCATGCATTTTGGATGCCAGGCCTTGTTAGGCAGGTAGACTGTGTGGCAGATTGTGATCAGGTTGGGCTTGATCAGGTTTGGCTCTGGATGAACCGTCAGCTGCCATGTTGGCAGATGGGGGTGAGTAAAGGAACACTAGAATGTGTGTCCTGTCTCACTGCAGATTAAACCTGTTTTCACAACGGCAGGGTTTCTGTAAAACATGACATTGTGATAATATCGTGACACAGAGTTCATTAAAAATGACACGTTGTGTGTGTGTGTGTGTGTGTCTGGAGCACATCCGTGTCTGAATTCAGTTTCATCATTATGTGTTTCAATGTTATACTTACATTATATTTTTTAGCCCAGACATACCCATGGAAAAATAAACACTATGCTCTGATTTATAATTGATTTTCATACTTTTAGCATATCCAAACACATAACGCCATATCTGTATTGGAGTGTATTATTTTAGCTCCACTCTAATAGGTTTGTAGTAAGTTTTGTTTCGGTATATGTTTCAGTAAGCCAGGCTGGGAACAGAGTATTTAAGTGGACAGTCCCTTTTTCGGATTTTATTGTTTATTTACCCCAGTGCATTTTATCTCATTTACATGTGGACTAATTTAATGTGATCTAAATTACATTGATATTACATTAGAGATTTTAATATTCATATGTATTAGA
>NC_044508.1:19799297-19826797 GCF_902362185.1 Chanos chanos | reverse complement strand
CCTGTCAGGGGCTCCAGGAGAGCTGTGTAAATGTAAGGCTTTTCTGCCCTGTCAGGGGCTCCAGGAGAGCTGTGTAAATGTAAGGCTTTTCTGCCCTGTCAGGGGCTCCAGGAGAGCTGTGTAAATGTAAGGCTTTTCTGCCCTGTCAGGGGCTCCAGGAGAGCTGTGTAAATGTAAGGCTTTTCTGCCCTGTCAGGGGCTCCAGGAGAGCTGTGTAAATGTAAGGCTTTTCTGCCCTGTCAGGGGCTCCAGGAGAGCTGTGTAAATGTAAGGCTTTTCTGCCCTGTCAGGGGCTCCAGGAGAGCTGTGTAAATGTAAGGCTTTTCTGCCCTGTCAGGGGCTCCAGGAGAGCTGTGTAAATGTAAGGCTTTTTTTTTGCCCTGTCAGGGGCTCCAGGAGAGCTGTGTAAATGTAAGGCTTTTCTGCCCTGTCAGGGGCTCCAGGAGAGCTGTGTAAATGTAAGGCTTTTCTGCCCTGTCAGGGGCTCCAGGAGAGCTGTGTAAATGTAAGGCTTTTCTGCCCTGTCAGGGGCTCCAGCGGACCGTGGGGGACTGTTTGAGTGCTCGGCCACACGAGTTCTCCTCGCACGGCGATGATGATGATGGCGGTGATGATGAGGATGATGAGGTAGATGATGGTGTTTAGGAGCAGTATTCAGTCGATCTCTGTTGCTGGAGGAGACATCCAAATCAGTGAGGAAAAAACATCTATGAGGTGGAAAGAGAGTAAGACAGCATTAATAACTCTTTTATTTACACACAGACGCATGACACAGAACTGAATTATTCTACGGGACGAAAACAGAGGAACAGCTAATTTTTCATTTTTAACATTTATTTATTTATTTATTTACTGATATACAGTCTTACTCAGTGGCTGTTGCTCTCCTGTTCACAGAGCAGAGAGGGACAATTCAATGAAAATATGCTGAAAATGTCAGTGACATTTCTGGATGTTTATTTTGAATTTGTCGTTTTATAAACAGGAAGTTAGTTAGACTTTCATCAGAGAATAATAAATATTCATCTGGCATATCATAAAAAATACATAAAAACAAATTTTGTTTTTTAACATATAAAAAATATTTTAAATTTAAATTTAATTTAAAATCAGATTTAAGAGAACCCCTTTTTTGTGTCCTGATAATCCCATCATTAATCTGTTATCCTGAACATTGCCATAAGGATGCCCTGTGAGATTAGGGGAATGGTGAAGTTTCTGTGTGAGTGGGAGAGCCAGATTAAGACACTTGTCTGGTATCTGCTACCAGCACCGTGGCAGAGAGACCATCCACGGTTCAGAGCCACGGTTCAGAGCCACGGTTCAGAGCCACGGTTCAGAGCCACGGCTTTAGTTTGTAATGAGATTCTGATCTCAGCTCGGTTTGCTGAGGCAGCATGTCCTACTGCTGGGGGGACATTTTTTTTTTTTTTTTTTTAATAAGCCCAGTTACAACAAAAGCCCAGTTACAACACATTCATATCACACCAACACTCACCAACACTCATCCAAGGTAGTCTTATGACATGACCCTCCAAGGTAGTCTTATGGACCCCAGCCAGACAGCTTCCAAATCTTTTCCAGCCTCAGTCCCCTGTACTACTGCTCTCTCTCTCTCTCTCTCTCACACACACACACACACACATGCACACAGAGTTCTATGAATCCCGGGCTCATGCTAAGAGATATCTAATGCCATGACCCATAGTGTGCTCCTCTTTGCTCTGTCACTTAGTCACACCACATTCATTAGCTCTCAGTCTATTGCCATAACAAAACCATGGATTTTGGGAGGAACAGGGGGGAACTCTCTGCCCGTCTCACCTCTTGAGTTGACTACCTACTCATTGTTTAAAAATGAAAAGATCTCCATTAAACCATGATGGATTCAGCTACAAACCAGCCTCAAGTTTCACTCCATCTCTCATCCAGCACCTCCTCACATGTGTCTGTCAACAGAGCCTACTCAAAACAGCACAGCTAGTCTGGTTTTAAGGTGTTAATACCTCTAAATAACCCTACTCCTTATTTCTATCAATAGATCATCAAATAACTATTTTAAAGACGGGGCGTAGTCCGCCTCCTAATCCATAAATACTGTATTACTTATTACCATGCTTGTGAAATGCTTTTTCAATGCTATATTTAAGCAATAAATGCTTGATTGGTGAGTATGGAGGTGCTGCGGTGGCGTGTGGAGGGTGTTGTGTTTTATTCCATGTTTCCGTAGTCACCGTGGTTGTTTTGTTTTGCCCTGTGAAACCCGATGCAGCGTCATAAATGTCATTACGGGATTGACTGGGTCGTCCCAGATTCGTCTCTGTTGTGTTATGCCTGTCAGCATGTGGTCCCTGTCCTGAGTGAGAGGAACTTCAGAACAGTGTAACAGGAGAGAGCTGCCCACAAACACACGCTCAAAGACGGTACTTTGGTCTCGAATATCAAACATTTGGCAGCAAATGCTGCTACGTGTAACCCGGTAATGTGCCATTGCTCAGAGGCCAGAGTGTGTGTGTGTGTGTGTGTGTGTGTGTGTGTGTGTGTGTGTAAGAAAGAGAGAGAGAGAGAGACTCTTGCTGTCTGCCCCTCATGTTTGAGAGGGCAAAAATCATTCCTGACTCAAGTTATAGAATAAGTGCCCACGAACACATGCGATCCTCTCCTTCATTTGAGCGAGCCAAACGCTGCAAGTTCAAGACTGCAGACTCAAGACTGCAGTTTCTCCACAGAAACTCAAGGTGCATATTTGCATGTTGCCAGAGGTTTGTTGTGCTGTTACTTTAAATATCCTGTGGACCCAGCCCTGAAAAATGACTGTGTTGGGTTGATTTATACCCTGTTTGGCTTTCTGGAACATTGAGGGATTTGACGTGCAGAGAACACCTGGCCGAGCAGGTTAATTGAAGGTAATGAAGATGATTTATAGCTCTGTTTGAAGGAGAAACACAGGACAGAACAGTTTCTGTTACTGCTTAAACATTTCAGAGGGGGAGTCAGAGGTAAGGAGTGGTTAAAAAAAAAAAAAGAAAAGAGTGAGAGATAAAAACAGGCAGAGCTGCCTCGGGAGAAAAACTTTAGATCTGATGGTTTTTTGTTTGAGTTTAGGAGGAAAGGCCAATACTGGCATGTAGCGTAATGGGGAGGAGACAAATTGTTATCTTAAAAATTGTGTGTGTGTGTGTGTTTGTGTGTCTGTATGTGTGCATGTTGTATGTGTATATGTGCATTTGTGTATATGTATGTCTTTGTATGTGCGTTTACATACGTGTTTGTGTGTACATGTCACCCCCCCCCCCCACCTCCCCGTAATTCTTTTTGCCAGAGCAGCAGCTGTTATTCCTCCAATATGTCCCAAATCCTCTGGTTCCATAATCGGTTGCCCAGTGTCAGCGGAGGAGGTTAATGTATCAATAACCTCTCTTTTCCCCTTCATCAGCAAAGCCCCGACGCTATCAATCACTCCACAAAACGTGTCAATATGTTTCCTTGCCTCTTTCAACAGAACTGGAGCCACATTAGCGGCTGTGCGCTGCTCGGTTTTCCCGGGCTGCAGGTCTAATGAATGTTGGCTGGTTAAGGGAACCCACAGAAAAGCCCCAGACTCAGGTGCGGGAAATACCACAGAGAACGGTCACACAAACTGGAGTAAAAAATTTCATTTCATCTGTGCGCTGCCCATTTCTGCTTACCCTCTCTGACAGTCAAATATGACTGGCCTCATCAGCTCCCATGTGTGGAGAATAAACCCAGTTTTATCTGAAAACACCTCCAATTAACATACATCACATCTAAAGCAACTCAAAGGCATGATCATGTAGTAGTGCCACTATTTCACAGTACAATCAATACCACATGTATGTCTAAATTGCATTTATTATCTGCTGTATTACCTGTAAAGGTGAGTATGATACATTTAATTACGTTTATTATCTGCTGTATTACCTGTAAAGGTGAGTATGACACATTTAATTACATTTATAATCTGCTGTATTACCTGTAAAGGTGAGTATGACACATTTAATTACATTTATAATCTGCTGTATTACCTGTAAAGGTGAGTATGATACATTTAATTACATTTATTATCTGCTGTATTACCTGTAAAGGTGAGTATGATACATTTAATTACATTTATTATCTGCTGTATTACCTGTAAAGGTGAGTATGACACATTTTGAAATGATCTGGTTGCTGAGCAGTGTTGTCACTCCTCACTTGAGTTAGTACGGCCTTGCTCTCAATCTCCTGTGTGGTTGGACAAGCTGTCCTTTGGGCTCAGAGTTGTTGGCGCTGGGTTCTGGTTGCTGACGGCCCCATAAGAAGGTAATAGTATAGCCTCACAGCTGCAGTCCTCCATTTTGGTGCGGCTGCCATCTTGGCTCTGGGTCACGCCTGCCGAGGTGGGGAGGAATAGTCTTCTGAGTGGAAAAACCCAAACTCTGGGGAGGTGAAAGGAAGGGAACTCTCTCCATTGTGGATCAGTAATGTTTTTAAAGCTGTAAAATATTGAATCCAAGGCCACTTTAGTCCATACCCACCACGGTGTCTGCACGGGTCCCCCTGTCCCCTGAGGCACTGGTTTAAAATGGATATAAACACTTTAACCATACAATACACCCTGAATCAGACTAGATATAGTCTTTTCTCAGTGCCTGACAGACACATGAACACCTGTGGTTTATTTAATGACATCTTCTGACCGATCAGGGGCACAGAAAACACCGCTTTCATCACTGGTGTTTCGCTGTATGTGGCCGACTGGAAGAAACGCAAAACAAGGGTCTGTCTCTCGTTTCTTGGAACGTGAAAAAATGGAGAGACATGTTGACAAATTTGAATTATTACCCATTGCTTGTTTCTATAGACATTGTTTTGAGAGGATTGTATTGGCATCAATGGTGAAAAGGTCATTTTACATCAGATGGACACTTTGAGGAGATGTTCACACAGTAAAATGGGGCAGTTGATGACTGAAACCCAGGCACTGCGGCTTAACCTTCAAGATATAGACACGTCCTAGATCAATTATACACCAGTTTACAGTTTAGAAAAGAAACATTTCCTTTGCATGCAATCGATTTCCATGGAAATCAATGTGAGCCATAGTACACACAGGAAAGAGAGCAGAGAGAGGAGTGTTTACAGTAGGGGTCTCTGTCCTGCTCTGTCACAGTGCTGTTAGTAACTAAGTGCTGGATCATTTTATCCTGAGGTCAATGACACATACAAGAACCTATTTTTATTGGACACAGCAGGTGAGCAATCTGTGGCCATGGGACACCACACATCTCGAGACGGCCTCTCCTTTAGGGGGGTGAACTTTAACAGAAATACAGGAGACACCACATTCACATTCTGAGGAATGTGCTGCCGAACCTTTTCCGTTTTACTCAACTTGTGTGGTTTGTATTAAAATCTTATATTGGACTCATGGGGTTATCTTAAAATTTTAAGGAGATTTGGAGGTGCTTAATTTTTTTATAGTGTGTGTGTGTGTATGTCTGTGAACGCGCGCACGTGCATGTGCTTGCGTGTGTGTGTCAGCGTTTGCATGTGTGTGTGTGTGTCACTGTTGTGTGTGTGTGTGTGTCTGCGCGCATGTGCTTGTGTGTGTGTGTGTGTGTGTGTCTGCGCGCGTGTGCTTGTGTGTGTGTGTGTGTGTGTGTGTGTGTCTGCGTGCGCGCGCGTGTGTGTGTGTGTGTGTGTGTGTGTCTGCGCGCGTGTGTGTGTGCTTGTGTGTGTGTGTGTCTGGAGGGGGAGTAGTTGGGTAACTCTAGATTCTCTGTTTCAGGGCGTTGCTGCCAAACTCTGAGAGGCATCGACAGCAAATTGCAGTTGTGTTAAGACCTGGCAGCGACATCAAACACCAGCCTCTGGGACTTTACACTGAGCACGGCTGATATTCCATCAGGACTATCAGGAGATGCTCATGACGAGATTACACGAATGGATTTGGCCATCAGTGCATGTTACAAGCAATTTATGAGTTGAATTAAGCCAGATTAGGAAGGGGCTGGGGTCGAGACCCACAGCTCTGTGTTTCTGGAGAGGGTGGTGATAATCTGGCCCAGGGCATGGCTGGGACCTGTGAACCAGCGGAACTGTAAAGATGAATTTCAGTTGTTGAGTTGACGCTTCAACAGAAGACGAGGCTCTGAGACGTAATTGCAGTTGATTTATTACAAACCTGTCAGTGTGTTGTTTCAGTGGACTCCGTCCACCTCATATTTGAAGAACACAATGTCAACCTGATTCTTTACACACTCATGCACTTCTGCCTAATGTTTGTCTATGAACAATTACATAATGAAGAACAGGAATAGCTCAGATATGTTGCCTTCTCTCTCTCTCTCTGTCTCTCTCTCTCTCGATTTTGGCTCCTCTGACAGACTTCTGATAAAGTCCCCCATCTCGGCTGTGCGGTGGGTGTGAGACAGATAGGGACAAAGGAAGGTGGGCGGTGCTATTTGCTATATTGACGCCACACAGTCCCAGCTTGTCTAAACTGTCTGGATCCCGTAGTACAGAGATTAGACCCCCCCCCCCCCTCCAAAAGAAAGAAAGAAAAAAAGAAAGAATGAAAAGAAATAGGAAAAAGAATGATGGAGAAAGATAGAGATCAGGTGTGGGTTAAACAAACTTATACTCAGGCTCCAGAGAGGAATAAAGGCCAAATGTTGCTAAGGAAATGCTATCTGATGGCAGGGCAGGGAGGGTGGTGTGGGGGTGTGTGTGTGTGTGTGTGTGTGTGTGTGTGTGCGTGCGTGTGTGTGTGTGGGGGGGGGGGGGGCGTTGACTGAGGCTGAGAGAGGTTTTTTTTGTTTAACTCAGAGGACTGTAATGTGTGCTAAAACCTGTTTTATCTGTTCAAACCTCTGTGGAGGAGAAAGGTTCAGAGACATTTTCAGGAACATCTGAAGAGACGTTCACACTTATTTTTTTCTGCCTTTTTTTCTTCATTTATTTGTTGTTTGATCATTAGTCATATTTCATATCAATAAGCTGGTCTCCTGAAGCTCATGCTTTTTTTTTTTTTAATGTTTTTTTACCTGTGAGAGGTTTTTGTCAGACCTTATGCCTTATGGAGTGAACTCTTTCAGAGACACACACGGTTTTCCACAGTCATCAGTGTCTCTGTGGCTCTGTGCACTTTGAGCTCTCCGAGGACCCCTCGTTTCATTTTCTTTCAAAATTAAAGGGAATTTTCCACACACCACAATGTTTATTCAGACCACAACCTTAAGAGGTAACCGCTGTTTGGTCTCTGAAATTTAAACACACAGAAGAGCTGGGCACAACTTCAGTCAAACCAGCTAACACACACACACACACACACACACACACCACACACACACACACACACACACACACACACCACACACACACACACACACACACACACACACACACACACTGATATGTGTGTGTGTGATTTCCCTCTCTTCTCAGATTCATCTCATTTCATTCCATATAATTTAGACCTAAAACCAGTTTACATTTATGAAATTAAAGTAATCCCAACAGAAGAACAGAAACGAAATGAAATGTTAGAATGCTGAGACGGTTATTTCTCTGTGTAAACAGAAAATCAGATTGCAGAAGTAAGCATAGATGTATAACACATTTTAATCAGTTCATAATAATTGTGGCAAAACATATTTCTATACAAGTAACAATTTTCACATGATTTGAGATAATGAAAATGGGTCTAGACTGAATACTTGATTGGCGGATTATAATAAATTTAAGATACAGAGAAAACAGAAAAGTGCTTCTTATAAAAGCATCAAAAATATTTTTGAACAAATTCTGAATAAAAAATAAAGCATTTTTCAAGCACAAGGCTCAAATAATTTCTTAAAGGGATTATTATTGTACATAATTCAGCATTAGAATTTAAATATTGTATTCTTCATAATTCACAGACACCAGTAATTTTTTTTACAACTTCAAATACATCAGATTTGTATTACAGTATTAATTCTCAGTTAAAGAAGAAATATGACATTTTCATTTTAACCAAATATTCTGAAATGTTTAACTATTGGTCTTGTCTAGTTTCTATGAGGAGAAATCATGCCAACTTTGTATCACTGGTCTTTTTTACCAGTAAATTTATACAACCTAGATATATTCTATCTGGTCTCCAGACAGTTTCTCCTCCACTCAACTTTTGTGTCTGTTAAAATGTTCAATTGTTACAATTATGACTGTTTCATGGGTGTACAATGGAGTGAAATTTTTGTTGTACAATTATCATAAAAATCTACACCATTCTCTCAATATAGTTTACAGCAGGAGAAGTACAATGATCATTAAAGACTGTACTTCTTATCATCCTCCTCCTCCTCCTCATCGCCTCATGAGCAGTGACTCTACAGAGAAAGGTAAGGGTCTCCCTCCAGCGCTCCTTATCGACGCTTGTTTTGATCTGTCAGTGCTGACGTTTCCGGCCGTTTCTGTGAGCGTGAGTGACTGACGCCCGGGAGACCTGCTGCTTTTCCACACCACCTGCCCTTTTACGTCACGCGCGGCCGTATCAATATCGCTCCCCACCGCGGCGTCCACGTTTTCACCACGAGCACTTTTTGGTATGACACCAGATGGGTCAGCACTAACTCTTTTTGATGTCGTCTGATCCAAGTTTGAACCGGTGTTTTTGTTGAAGTGTGGCTGTTGTATGTGAGGTGCAGTCAGTGGCCGTGAGTCGTGAGAAATCCCCCTCTCCATACTGAGAGAGACTTTATGACCCTCCAGATTCAGGGCGCTGTCCCGTGTCACCATGTGCCCCTGGTTACTCCCTGCTGCCCTGGTCTTCCCATACTCCTCTGGAAACTGGCAGAGCTCACAGTCATAGAGCAGGGGACTGGTTTTACAGGCCGGCAGAAAGCCAGGAGCGCCGGGCTCCGTCACTGACCAGCAGTGAGGGTATGTGGAGGTGGGAAAGGGAGACGTGTGAAGGAAGACAAATCCCGGCGTTCTCCCCAGTTCTCTCTCTCTCAGCTCTCTTTCCAGCATCACGTTCTCCAGTTCTTTATCAGCAAAAGCGCGTCTTTTTCTCATCCTTACACTCACAGGGGGGCAGTGGAGTCTCTTAGACCAGGGGGGGTCGTCCAGGACAGGAGGTTTATAGCCTAAAGAGAGTGAAAACGGCTTTAAAAAAACCTATAGGACAACAGCTTCTCCTGCTTCAACTGTTTAGAGTATGGACAATGCATGTTTTACTGTCATTTACTGTCATTTACTGTTTAAAGGTCAGTGAGGCGTTCTAAATATGGGTTCTAACAGAATGTTGAGTGATAAAAAAAAGTTGTTTAACAAGGAAAAAGTTGTTCTTATCTGTCAAAACTGGTAAGCACTTAAATCTCCTCATAGGACACAAAATCGTGGACCCTAACTACAAGAAGACATTCATGTAATCATGTCTTGACATGTATTTACAGAAATAATATGAATACATCCTGGCTTTTATAGTCTGGTTGTTGTTTGAAAGTGATAACACACACTTACACACACACACACACAAGGTAAGGGAGAACTGGGTTGCTATGAACTCTGTCTCTCCAAAAGCAGCCATGTGGACTAAGTACGCTGTAGTACTTGCCTTTATTTGCATAATTTTAATTACCTTAAATAAACACAAACAGATCTGTTTTCCACTGAAGGATTTCACTAGCACAGCAGCTGAACTAATCCACTTTCTCCCTGGTGTCGCCTTTGAGGCTGTGGATGACTTAATGAGAAGCGTGTTTAATAAAACGTACCCTCCAGAATGCTCTTAGCCAGCAGACTCGGTGCTCGACTGCGCCGCTGGTAGACTGTGCCTCTGTAGACACTTCCGTTTCTCTGAATTTTCTTACCCTGTCAGACAAACACACACACGCACACACACACACGCACACACACACACACACACACACACACACACACACGCACACACACACACGCACACACACACACACACACACACACACACACACACAAACACGCACACACACACACACGCACACACACACACACACACGCACACACACACACGCACACACACACACACACACACAAACACACACACACACACACGCACACACACACACACGCACACACAAACACACACAGAGGCAGATGAATTACACATCCGATAATCATGAACAATAAAATTAGATTAATTATTTACCTCTATATGTTTTGCAAACATCACTTTTGTTTGTTTGCTTGTTTGTCTGGGTACCTGAGGGGGACTGCCCATTGAAAAAGTTGAGTAAAAATATCAATGCAGTCTTGAAGTCTTTTTAAGCTGAAAAGGCGTTATTATAATGATGATATAATAATGATGAGTAATGTTATTTTGTAGTTTGTCACTTTATGTGCCTTGATCGTTGTCTAACATTAAACTGTTATGTGGCATGTTTTACATTGTGTTTCAGCGCAACTTCTTACATACTCTAACATAGACAGCAAAGTGTTTCGCCATGTGCAGCCAAGTTTTTACTTTGTGTTCTTATGAAATAAATATATTATAATTACCACACAGTTAATTATAATTATTATCATATTTTATAAATATAGAACAGATATTCCCAGAGCAGACATTAAAAAAAAAAACAAACAAGAAAAAAAAAAAAAAACCCAAAGCACACCTTGAGGGGATATAACGAATCATTCGCTCGTCCGGATATAAGCATTTAGAGTCAACCAGAATTCCTCTGTGGCTCTTAAACAAAGACAGTTAACTTTTTTGTAAAGGCGCTATATGCGCAGTGAACCTACCTCTGTGGCTTGCTGTCTCCTCAGGGCGACCTGTGCAGCCATCACGCGCTGCCTCTCCACAACGAGGAGACAGCTCGCGCACTGACAGTCGCGCCACCGACAGAAACGCTTGTGGCCTTTGAGGCACGAGACTACGCCGTGATTTCGGCAACGAGCGCACTTCGGGCTCCGGGTCATTCTTGGCTGCGCCACTCCTCCTTTCTCATCCGTAACGCTGCGCGCCCCGGGTAGATACCCGTCAAGACTCTCAACGTCAATGTCCTCATTGCATTCGGATTTCACGGAGTCGAGTTTGGTCAGCTCCAGCTGTGGGCTTCTGTCCAGTTGAGTGGACATCTATGAGTTGCACCTATAAAACCGTGGTGTTAAAGCGTTCGTTTCGTGATCAAGTAGCCAATAGGCGTTGATCACCAGAAATCCAGTCTTGCTTTCTCGTCGTCTGCCTTTACGCATTCTGAACAAACCTGAAACGTTCCATTGCGCAAGCAAAGCAAAGTCTTCGTGGAAACTATGAACGATCGGACTTCTGAAGTTACAAGCCTTTATGAAGTACACCAGCTGTGTTGTAAGGAAAATGCGATTTAACTTCCTGCCCTTCTGGCAAGCAGTCTCTAACAGCTTTGTTCAAACTCAAAAGCCAAACAAAATCTAAAGCTGTAGTACTCTGTCAATATACCTTGTCATCGTTTTGATCTAATGTCACCCAGGACGGTTTTATCCCCCCGTGAGTGCGTGTCAACAAGCAGACGTCACCCACTTTTTAAAAATATAAACGCAAACTCCTCCCATGCGCTCGCGTTACTATTGATGGACCAGCGACTTAAAAACTGGCGGCATCACTATGCGTGAATTAGTTCCAAAATTGCGTAAAAAATCGACTTGTGTTGTGCACGAAGTTGCGCTGTCTATTTTTTTTTATTCTAGGAAGGCAAAAAGTATCTCAAATATAGGAATACTCGAGAAGCACTTAGAAGTAGTTAGGAATAAAATCAATTTTCTAATCGCTAGAATCGCTTTTAAAGTTACCGGTTCGTGTCAGGATTTTAGAAAATCAGAGAACAGAACAACACATTTTACTGTACACGTAGTGCGAAAGTCACGTTGTGCCATAAGTTCAGCCTGCTGGGGAGGTTGGTTATGAAAAGTAAATTAAATTACCCAACATTTTAAACGTCGCTTAGTCCCCCTTTAGCAGTGAATTAACATGAATAATTCAGGATTAGCTTGAAGTGAATTAAGAGTAGGCTTCTTTCCATTTCATGTTTGTAACATTACGTTTCCCAGGTCGAGCTTCAGTTGAAGTAGTAATTGCCTCTGAATTCTAAACTGCTCCTGGGGGAGGATCAGACGGAAAGATTGTCGAAACTCTTTAAAAGTGGGCTGTAGTTCTCGTGCGTATCTGGTTTTTGAAATGGGGACATTTGCAGTTAAATCCAGAGCAATTTGGAATAAATGGTTTTGGTTCGGAACAATCTATGCCCTTAATTCACTTTGTGGGAATGAAACGCCGTTAGATCACGGCCCTCGTGTGGTAAACATTTGTACTTTATTAAAAGAGCGCGTGGGACAGCGAAAAGGGGACCTTGCCTGCCCTCCTCTGCCGCACGCAAGCAATCACAATCAGAGAAGCAAGCGTCCTTATTGCACAGAGGCAGTCTGTTCGGACGGGTCATACTGACCTAGCGCTGCACGATTTGGGGAAAATATCTAACTGCGATTTTTCTGACAGATATTGCGACTGCGATTTGATTTGCGATATAATTTTTTTAGTCACGCTTCAGTTCAATATTCACTGTGTAGTAGATGGAGCATTACCACATGAGATACCGTCAAAATATTAACTGCTCAGTACTCTAGTGCAAGGATGAGAACTGAAAGATATTGCTTCCAACATGCAGGCCTACTTATTACATTTTTTTATTACACGGGTTTGTTGAATACTGGATTCTGATTGGTCAATTACGGCATTCTACGGTCTGTTATTTCTGATTACCAGATGGCTGCTATGAATAACATAATGTTGCTATGGACGCAGTTCTGATCACTAACAGATAATATAATTTTTAAATCAATATTTTGTGTACAATTATTGATTTCTTTAGTAAGCAGCCGTGAAATAAGCGGGATAATATACAGCGAGCTAGTCATTATTGCACAAGCTCCGACAGGGCGATGCAGGACCCCGACGCGAATTACCCTGTCGGGGTTTATGTCGCAATAATGACCAGCTCTCTGTACATTGTCCCTCTCTTAATTGGCATAGAACAATCGAGAACAGAACAATTATCAAAAAAGCTGTGACTGTGTTAAGTTACATTATTAAAGTAATAATAATAATAATAAAAATTGCTAACGTTGCTTGTGGCTCAGCAGAGGCCATTTTCCGCACCCCAACTATAACGTTTTCCTTGGGTTTCACGCGTTTGTTGTTGGTGGGCGTATAGGCAGTCGCCTTGGATCACTTCTGATTGGTGAGCATGACTGGTACACGAGGAGCATGGCACTTCTGATTGGTGAGCATGACTGTCACACAACGAGAACGGCGTGAATTTGTAAAACTATTAACACGAGAGTATAAGCCATAGGTCAGACACGCTGCGTAATGTATATCTTAAATCCTAAATCGCAGCTTCGATTTGCTAATCGAATTGTTTCAAATCGAGATTTCGATTTGAAATCGATTAATCGTTCAGCCCTAGACAGACCTGTCCAAAATAGGTCAGATAGACCGAATAAGCCCATTAAAAATTTTAAAAAATGTTCTCATTCTGACTCCGTTTTGAATTTATCTTGAAATTATTCCATAGGCCTCCCACACTGCTTTGCAGATGCAAATGTAAAAGCAAGCTTTTATGCCTGGTTTAAATGTGGTCATAAACTGGAATTGTTTAGAGTCTGGGATGTACATCAGCAGTAATTACTGAGGATGAGTGCATAGTATGACTGCGCCTATTGATAATCTAATTAGTGCTCTTTAATTGACTACATTTGTGTTATTGTTTTTGTATGGATTCTGTCATGCTCAGATTGGTGTTCCATGATTACTTGCTGTAAAAACCCTATTTCTCAGTTCAGGTTCAAGTTCTAGTTTATTTAAAGCCCAATATCACTCTTGCAATAGGTGACGACCCAGTGGACAATTGCAAACAATACAGATATAATGTAAATGAAAACACAGTAGCGGACAGAATAAAGATAACAAAAGCAGCAGGGGACTGGACTGAGGCAGGTGACGCAGCCACGACAGCGCAGGGAGGTGACCAGCCACGGAACCGCTGCAGCCACCAGGACGAGAGGGATGACGATGATAAGAAGGATGACAGGGAGGGATGAATAGGAGGAGGGGCTGGGGTCGTGGAGGGGGGCGGGGCACACCTGAGAGGAGGGCAGCTACATTCATACAAGGCACTTATGCTCAGATATGAGACACAAATATGCAGGAGAAGAGGAAGGAAAAGCATTCCATTGTACTTGTTACATATGGCAATAAAGAGTCTTGAATCTTGAGTCCTGAAAAGGAGAACATTAGTGGGGTACCAGGACTCAGCAAAATAGATAAAGAATGACGTCTATAGATGCATTAATGCAGCAAAGCTAGTGGCTGTTGAAGGTGCCGGAGGAAAAGGGCCACGTAGGGTGAGCAGGGCCAGGGACAGCAGGGCACAGAGACAAAGTCAGGCTGCCGAACTAAGGATGGAGCCACATCCATGCAGTAAGACACAGACATCAACCACTCACACAGACAGAGGAGAACAGGTTAGGTACAGAAATAAAAACCTCAACACGGTTGAGACAGAAAGCAGACGGGAGGGAGAAGAGGAGAGAACTGTGAGAGGCAGAAACTAAAAATAAACTATGACGGGGAGCCTACGGGAGAGACTGAGCCTGCTTCGATGGTCAATTCGAAATTATATTATCCATAAGTTAAAGAAAACAGATGAGTCCTAAGTTTGGTTTCAAAGGTATCTGGAGAGTTTGCCTCCCTAATTTCTGTAGGTAGACAATCCAGAGGAAGGGAGAGCGGTAGGCAAAGGCTCCGTGGCCGGAAAACTTCTTTTTAACTCTTGGAACAACTAATAATCTAGTACCCAGAGAGAGCAGGGTGCAGGGGACTGGGGGATGAGTTATAGGGTGTAATTAAGTCAGACAGGTAGGCTCGCGCAAGCCCATGTAGAATTTTGTATGTTACCAATACCCCTTTTCCACTGACGCGGTGCTGATGCCTAATCTAGCACTGGGGCTGCGCTTTTCCCCTGAAAAAATACTGATGCCGGTGCCAAAAAGCTGGCACGGGCACGGCACCACAGAATTGCTGGTCCTAAAAGTTGGAACCGCTGACGCCAGTGGCTATGCAAATAAAACCACGCAAGAACCAAACAGTTCAGCGTTTGATGTGTTTGGCATGTGATGTTCTCTAGGGAGGCGGGAGTAACAAAAAAAGTCTTACCAAGATGGCGGTAGGCTAAAGGCTTTATGTAGCATGAAAATATGCATATGATTAAAAGATGTATGGGCAACAATTTGTGTCTACATCAACATGGGCTGTTGTTTACATGTTACATGAATGTAGTTGGACCCAGAGCGGTAGAAAAAAATATCTCTCTCTCGGCTCTGGTTGGTGCAAATAGACCACTGTAGACCTTCAAACACTCATTTAAACTGTTGAGCTAGGTAACAGGCTTAGTATTTTCGTGAATTTCGCCCCCAGTGCGAAGTTTTAGGACAAAATTCGTGAGGTGTTTCACTGAGTGGAAGCCTAGCATAAAAGTAAATTTATAAAATGCAAACAGATGCGTTCTGTCCAACATTATTTTTTCCACATGGAAATTACCCAAACTTTCGCTACGTAGCGTTCAGTTCCCAAACCGGTGCAATTGCGGGCTGGTGCTCAAAAGGCACCAAGGCAGCACTGCCTCCGCACCAGCACTGGCACCGGGACCAGCACTGGCACTGGCACCAGCACTACTGAAAAAGAGCTACGAAAGGACCTTAAAATCAGCCCTGGCATGGATTGGGAGCCAGTGAAGGGGAGCCAGGACAGGTGTAATGCAGGCAAACTTCCTAGTTCTGATTAAGATTCTAGTAGCAGCATTCTGGACCAGCTGAAGACCTCTGGTATTAGAGGCAGGCATGCCAGAGTGCAGAACATTGCAGTAATCGAGGGCGAGACATGACAAATGTATGAGCAATGGTTTCTGCATCAGCCATACTTAGCATGAGCCTAATTTGCCGATATTGCAGAGGTGATAAAAGGCCGTTTTAGTTGTGTTTTGATATGATTGACTAGCAAGAGACTAGAGTCAAACTGATGAATGTATTCATCAACTCGTCAACCATGGAATTGTTCCTCATTTGAGTTGTGCAAATGTATCTGTCCGATACTTCTGGACACATCCTCAGTGATGTTCCTGGAATCATTGGGTGTTTCAGGTCTTTCAACATCATACACCCTCCTCCAGGCGCCCCAGCTTTGGCTGGTCAGACTCAAGCTTGTGTCCAATTGGCAAACTAGCTACTCTGCCCCCATTGCTCGCCTTTCTTGAGCCACAGCCACCTTGAGGCTCTTTCTGCCGCATCGGTGGTATTGCAGATGGCTCTTCTCCTCCTCTCTCCCTCACTGCCCAGCAAGCTAAGGGCATACCGTCATACCTGGTGAGCTTCCTCTCAAGTGCCTCTCCAGGTGGTCTTTCCTCAGTACTGTCAGCTTCAGGAGCACGACTTCCTTTGTGGAATTGGAAACGAGAACCACGTCAGGTCTTAAGGTGGTGGTCGCAATGTGCTGCAGGAACTTGGGTTGCCTCTCAAGGTCCACCATCAGCTGCCAGTCCCTTGCAGAGGCCAGTATTCCTGCTGTTGTTCTCAAGGGAGGTCCTGGCTTCTCCCCAGCTATGACGAAGGGGCGAGTCTTCTTGGCACACCTGATTCCAGTGCTGATGGATTCTGCAATGGTCCTCAAGACCTGGTCATGCCTTCACCTGTACCGCCTCTCTCCCAGTGCTGTGGTGCAGCAGCTTAAGGATGTGCTCAAGGGTTTCCCACTCTGAGCAAAGTGGACAGGCTGGTGTCTCTGCTTTGCCCCACATGTGGCGGGTTTGACGGGCTGGGAAGCACGTCATAGGCCACCTGGACAAGGAACTTGATCTGGCTGGGCTCAGCCCTCCACAGCTCAGCCCAGGTCACTTTCCACTCCATGGCGTTGCCCCATCTAGTTCATGCTCCCTGGTAGCTCATCGCCACCGATCTGCAGGTCCTTTCCTTCTCCACCACTGCTCTCACCTCCTCCTGGACTAGGTGTAACTCTTCTCCTTCCCTTTGGTGATGTCAGTGTGGGGGTTTGGAAAAGATCCCAGTCCAGCTCCCAGATCCAGTCGAGTCAACATTCCCACCAGCCTGTTCTGACGGACCCGCAACTCCTCCGCTTCCTCTGCCCTCCACTTCCTCCCAGTCCTCACCTCAATTCCAGCTTTGGCCACCCTCAGGTCTCTCGACTCTTGGTACAGCAACACTTCCCTGGCCCTTGTCACCTTGAATTCCTCTTCTAAGGATCTGATAGGCAGTTGTAGCTTGTTGCTATGCCCATAGTGTGGTGCTATTGAGGCTCCTTGGTAGCCCCAGCCATCTTCAGAGGTGACTGCTGACCTTCCTCACCAATGTCTCCACCATCGGGATCGGCACTTCATACACCAGGAGTGGCCACAAGATTCTAGGAAGTATACCATGCTGGTAGAGCCATGCTTTAAATTTCCTGGTAGTCCAGAACGGCTGACGGATTTCAACCAGCCGTCCAGTTCTGTGCAGGTAGCTTGAAAGGATGCTGCATCCCTCAAGGAGCTATTAAAAACACCTTGCTGGGGCTTTTTACCTTCTTTTCTGTGATGGTTGGGATGGTTACACCCGCAACACTGAACCAGAACCTTTCCTCTTCTCAGCACCATGGATCTTGACTTGGCTGATTTGAAGCTAATCCAAACTCACTCCATCAGCTTCTCAAGCCTTTGTTGGATCCATCTGCAGCCTGGGACTGACTCTGTTGTGACTGTCAGGTCATCCATGAATGTCCCGATGGGTGGTTTTGTCTTTTTGTCCCTCTGCATTTGACAGCTATGAACTCACAAAATTGATTGGACAAACTAATATAAAAAAAAACCTGTATAGAGAGAGGTTTCAAGACCAGATCAACTTTTTTGAGCTGAAGATCATTTTCAAAGAGACTTTCATCAGTAATCTATTAAATGAATCCAGATTTGACCAGCTGTAGCTTGCGACATCTGTTCCACGAGCTGTGACACACCTGTACTCTACCTATTAAACCTGGCAGAAAAAGAAAAAAAAAAACAAAACGCACGAATCAAACAGGTAAATTTTGCTCCAGGGCTGAAACAGGCCCTACCTCAGCCTGTTACTGAGAAAGCTCTGGCATTTGACTTTGAAACTGGACTGGTGAGAGGAATGTCAAACCTGATCAAAGAGGAAGCAATCAGACCTGAGCTGTGTGTTTAACTCCTGCTCAGAATGGTGAACAGTTCATGGAGGAGGAAGGCAGCACTGGAGCGTTTGAGTCACGTTCTAAACACACGTGCATACTTATACCACTCCAGAGGTTGTCGGTGTTGGGCACACTAAGTCCTTCCCAGCGGAGCGTGACAAAATTACATGTCGACCACAGGTGTTGACCTACAGTTTGTCCAAATACAGGGGATTTTTTTTTTCATACTTTCACATACCGTAGCAGTGCTGTGGAGATTGGTGCTTTTCTCAGCATGCACCGCAGTTGTATGTAGCTGTGTTTACTAAGCCCAGAGATGGATATTCTGGTGTTAAATTGTTGCGTTGAATGAAATACTGTGGTTCTATTAAGAATCAACTAATTATACTGAAAAAGAGCTACGTCTTCACATTTCATCTCAGCAAGTCCCCGTACTGACAGGTGCTAAAACATGTATGTCTGATTTAAAAAGATGCAGCAAAAATTAAAAGAAGTTGTTTTTGTGTAGTGGTATAACGAGCGTGTTAGCATTTGTGATGTTCATAAGCTACTCGTTGATGTGTCAGCCATATTTAAAACTCAGCTCAGTAACATGTCTAACATGTGTGTAATTAGATGGTGATTTTCCTGTAACATTACATGTATCAGCATGTGCAAGTACAATGCTGCGCTCTTCATAATCAATCAGAAGTATCAATTAAGCTGAGAGTGATGCTCAACATTAATCTAAACCACTAGATTTACATTTAAATTTACATTGTGTGCTCTATCTCTATACATTCTCTAAGTCAAGTGGGGGTATCCACCAATCCGCAGGAGCGAATACTCCACTGCCCCAGTTTGTAGATCTAATTAAGCACATATGAGTAAAGCCAGAAGCAGATGGGGTTCAGATGGTGAAGGAAAGCAGTAGAGTTACCCAACCCCAGCCGGCATCACGGTCAAGAGGCTTCTCCCAACCAGTGCAAAGATTTGTCTGGCATGACCGTGTTGTGTGTGTGCTGTGTGTGTGTGTGTGTGTGTGTGTTGTTGTTGGGGGACATATGGTAGTGGTGCAGAAGCTGGAGGGAGTTCTGTATGACCCTGAGAGAGTTGTAAAACAGCCAAAGGAGATTGAGCCACAGCAAGATCTGCGTGTATGTGTGTGTGTGCACGTGCGTGTTTGCGTATCCGTGCGTGTGTGTGTGTGTGTGTGTTTGTATCTGTGCATGTGTGTGTTGTACAGTCTGACAGAATGCTTGTTGACCTGTAGAGAAAGAGAAATCCCTCTGTCAGTGGTGACTATCCCATGGTCCTGATCGAGCTGACAGGGCAGCTTGTCATTTGAACTGTTTTCTTGTTCTGTCTCTTTCTTTTCTTTCTCTCTCTCTGTCTCTCTCTGTCCCTATCTCTGCAGGCACGGAGCTTCACATTAAGTCACAGTGACAGAACGGGAAGTGTCAGGGAAAGGTCGTAAGCTTCCAAAGGCTCAAAAACTTCTACAAGATTTTTCTTTGTCCTTTACAAGTTCTCTAGTTCAAAAATAGTTTGCCTTTTCATCATTTGTTTACCAAAAAAAGATCTCCCAGACAAATTGTTTATTTAAAGGTGGTTCCTGTTGGTTAGACCTGGATGCCAGCAGTCTGGTGTGTCTGAATGCGTGCATATTGAGAGAGTGCGGCTGAAAATGGAGGTAAATCAGAATAATTACTGTCTCTCTCTCCAGGCAGATGGGCTTGTCATGCCAGTAAACCTGTTCCATCATTGCTGACAATTACGGCTGCAACCAACTCACACAGAGCTGTGTGTCTTTGTGTTTCTCATGGGAAGAGTTGAAAGTGTGTGTGTGTGTGTGTGTGTGTGTGTGTGTGTGTGTGTTTGTGCGTGTGCATGTGCGCGTGTGTGCACGTGAGCGTGTGCGTGTGTGTGCGTGCATGCGTGTGTGGAGAGTTGAAAGTGTGTGTGCGTGCGTGTGTGTGCACGTGTGCGTGTGCGTGTGTGTGCGTGCATGCATGTGTGTGTGCGTTTGTGCGAGTGTGTGTATGTGGAAACACTGATTTTTGCTAGATTCACCTCATGTTAATGAGCACCATTAAATAATGCATATGAGGAGCAGACCTCCCCTGTCTTTGAAGAAGCTCTTTCTTGCTCCCTCCCTCTTCTCTTCTTTTCTCTTTCTCCTCAAATCTGATGGAGATTGATGATTCCTCTTGTATCTGATTTCAGAAAAAAGGTGTTTGAAATGGTCTCACCAGTCTCTCTTTGGAAACTCTCTCATATCTCACAACGAAAACAATAATGACAGCAATATCTGTAAAAGAAAAAGAAAGAAAGAAAGAAAGAAGACTCTGAGTAGCCTTTGTCTGGCAGATTTTACTTTTTACTGAGGCGTCTCTCCCCATCTTGAGGAAATCCACTAAACAGACAAAGAGAACCAGAGACAAAGACAGACACAGACGGAAAGCCAAAGTGGAAGACCTGACGTTAGTTCTGCAGACTGACGGAGACGACCAGCGTCTGAGTGTTTTTGAATTGCAGAGCACATCATTATTGTCATGTGCGATTACTCAGTGGAATCTGCACCGTCGTTTAAAATGCAGCTTTAATGTAATTTTATTCAAACCAGACTGATAAACAAACACTGATAAAGATAATTGCTAAAAACTCAGCGAGTGATTTTCCCAAAACGTCAATTATGCTCTCCTCGGGCCCTTTTTTGATATCTTTTTGCAGATGTTGAAACGCACCGAAGCAGGCAATTAACGCATTAATTCCTATGAATGTCTTTTGTATTTAGACAAGCTCTAAAACTAGACACAGGAGACGACACACAGGACATAAGCGTATGCAAATTTTTGTTGTTTCTTGCCCCCCCCCTCCCTCTCTCTCTCTCTCTCTCTCTCTCTCTCTCTCTCTCTCTCTCTCTCTCTCTCTCTCTCTCTCCCTCACCCTTTCTCTCTCTCTCTCTCCCGTTCCCCGGAAACGCGTTCATACAGAAACGCTAAGTGCGTTTGACAGCTAAGTTGAACTTCGCTGCAAACGCTCGTTGAAGGTACATTATAGATTTTCTCATGCTTCGGTGTTTCTTCCATTAAACCTGTTCATGAATCAAATTAACTTGGCTCTCTATAGCAGAGCACGTGTGCCCTGCATACATAGAACAGGGTTTTTAATGTAATGAGTAAATGGGTCTATACAGAGATGGAATGACTCAAACCCTCCATGTAATTAGCATCTAGTTAGAGGGGGAGGGGCTGAAGGAAAGGTTTGCCTCTCCTTTGCATGCTCATTGGCACATTACTGCGCTGTTAATTGCAGATTGCAGATTTTTTTTCTGTCAGCTTGGGTGAGTCACTGCCTCTAATTGTGTGGTGGTGCGTGTCTCGTCTTCAGTGAGAGCGTGTGAGCGGTGTGGCGTGGCTGTGTGGTTTGGTCTTCAGTGAGAGTGTGTGAGCGGTGTGGCGTGGATGTGTGGTTTGGTCTTCAGTGTGCGTGTGACCGAACGCTCATCAGAACAGGCAGGTGTTACAGAAAGCGGGTTTAGTGAAAAGTCTGAGTTAGTTAACTCAGATCAAGTGGTAAACCTTCTAATAGAAGCACCCTTTGTTTGAAGCCATAGGGCTTTTATTTTAGGAGATGTACTACTTAGTCTGAGTTTTTTCACTGAGCCAACTTTCTGGAATACCCCCGGGACTCAGAGCTGTTTGGTTGCGGAAATCAAGTAGGAAGCTGAGCTGACTTTAAAGTTTTTTGTTTTTGTTTTGTTGTTTTTTGATGGTGTTGTGTATTTGTTGCGTTTTTTTTTTGTTTGTTTGTTTGACTGTGTTTGTTTTATTGATGAGTTGTTTATTAAAACTGTTATTTTCAGGATCAGTACCCATATACAAACCCCTACAGTTCTTTGCAGGTTTGGCTTTTAATATGGAGAGCTTCCCTTCACTAGCCTACGAAAACATTAGTCAGAAAAAAAGAAGATTGAGTTTTGAAAAATATTCATCTGGAAGTGACACGCCCAATTTTTAATGTTTATCCTGAATCATATGAGACAAACAATCCAGTAAAGGAAATGAGAACAGCCACCCTGCAGAGGAAAGGAAAACTCTAAAAATAATAACAATATAAATTAATATAGCGAATGGGATTAAAGTACAAAAATGTTTAGAACTAGTACTGTTCAGCTAAGAAACTAACAAAAAAAAAGATAAATTAATAAGCAAAGTACAAGCAGTTTTTCCCATGCAAAAGCATTTCATTTCTAAAACAGTTTTGTTTCTGCTGATGAACGTTCGGGGTCAAATATTTTGCGGGGTTGATGGTGGCGGGGTAACATTTCCAAATGTTATAGAAATATGGCTTATCACAATGAGCTGTGTGCATGTTTGACAAGTGTCGAAAAGGCTGAGGTGGATCACAGCCTTATTGATGACGACTTTCCAGTTTTCATTTCTGGCCTTGTTGTGGTTCGGCACGCCATGTCGCCCAATCCCTGCTTTCTCCCTGCTGCATGTGCTCAGTAAACCCTTACACCTTCACTCTGTCACTGTGTGATAGATTCTCTCTCTCTCTCTCTCTCTCTCTCTCTCTCTCTCTCTCTCTCTGTCATTAGCCCCCCGCTGTCTTCAGAGGGCTTGTCTCCACTCTTTGATGGGCCCTCGTTGTCGAATCCTGCCCTAACTCCTGAATCCCCGCGGAGAGCAGCTGGATTTTCCCTCAGACTTTTCCTTCATTGAAAACTCTGCCATCGTGACCAATTGGGGACTGAAGCTAAACTGGGAGAACATGAGCGAGCAGACGTTGTCTTTCTGCTAGATATTCTAAACCAGTAAGGGAAATGCATGAAGATGCACGGAGAGAGGGGGAGAGAGAGAGAGAGAGAGAGAGAGAGAGAGAGAGGAGAGATATGGAGGGAGAGAGTGAGGAGCAGCAAAGAACACTACCATATATATATATATATATATATATAATATATATAATATTTTTTTAAAGTCACTCGTAGATGACATCTCAGTGAAGTGGTTATGTCTAATGACAGTTTCAACCCTGTGGCTGTGGTTTTCTCTTCTTTCTGTTTTTTTCTCTCTTTCTCTCGTTCAGAGAGAGTGCTTTCTGCTCTCTGTCATTGTCTCTCTGGCAGCGGGAGATGGTTTTCTTTCACCTGTGTCTTTTACACTCACCTTGCCTGTCAAACCTCATCTGCTTCTGTCTTGTTCTGCTTTCCTCTCTCTCCCTCTCCCTCCCTCTCTCTCTCTTTCTCTCTCTCCTTCTTCTCTTTCTGCTCCTTATTTCAGATCTGTCTGGCATCTCCCCTGTTGTCTGTATCAGGTATGTCAGAGACCTGGCTGTGTCTCTGTTTCTCACACAGTTGAAAAAGGCCCTGATCAGACTGGTAATATCCACACACACACACTATCCACAGACACACACACGAGTTTCTCTAGACACAGGAGATTATTCAGTAGTTTAACATTATATCACCTCCAGTTCATTCACACACACAATCACATATGTGGTAACAACACTTCTCACATCAAAGGATTTCTTATTCATACAGCAGATACGAATGCAGAGTGTATCTTTTCAAATGTTCAAAAGGCACGTGTATTTGTTGTAGTGCAGTGTGTGTGTAGATGTGTGTGTGTGTAGATGTGTGTGTGTAGATGTGTGTATACCTGCTTGTGTGTGTGCCCCATAGGCCACTCCTGTTCATGCCTGACTCTTGTCTGGGTAACATGTAGCAGTCCTGTGTCAGTACTGAGGCCGAACAATGAAAACCATCCACTCCCTGTTAGACCTGACCCGTGGACGGCAAGAACCTCACAGCACAGAAAATGATCTGAATTTTGATCTTAATCTGAAGAGAGAGACAAACAGTGAGAGACAGATAGTGAGAGCAAGCGTAAGAAAGAGAGAGACACACAGAAAAGGGGAGAGAGAGTGAGAGCAAGAGAGGGAGAAAGTGATGTTATCACAGACGTAAAATAAGATAGATTTGGGCTCTGTCCATCATTGTGTAGTCCGACGTCATGTCTGTCTCTTCTAACCCGTAAATCTGAACATGCTTTTAAATCAGCTTTAGCGCACAGCCAGTCTCCACTCCGCTGTGTTTGACATGAGGAGAAAATCTCCTCCTTCACCCTCCACCTGTCTCATCAGAACACAACAGGTTCCTCCTCTTCCTGAATTTAACAGGACAGACTGTTTTTGATTAGTTTTTTTTTTTGTCGCTTATTTTCTTATTATTCAGACAGAGGCGGAGGCTGTGCCCCCCCCACCCCCGCCCCCCCCCCTTCTCGACAGTGTGTCTGTGTGACCTGTCAGAGCCCCTTCCGTTGACGTGACATATGTAACTTTTAACCGTTACTGAAAACTCCAGCCGTGCTCTGCCGCAGGCTCTGCGCCACGTTTCATTTTGTGTTTCTGAGAAGAGCAACATGCAGTGAAAAATAAAGGATATGTTCTCATCAGCTACAGTACTGGAAATCATGAAACCTTATACCAAATTGTGTGTGTGTGTGTGTGTGTGTATGTATGTGTGTGCCTGTGCGTGTTTGTATGTGTGTGTATGTGTGTGTGCCTGTACGTGTTTGTATGTGTGTGTGCTTGTGTGAGTTTGTATGTGTGTGCGTGTCTGTGTGTGTGTGTGTGTGTGTGTGTGTGTGTGTGTGTGTATGCATGCATGTGTGTGTTTGCCTGTACGTGTTTGTGTGTGTGTGTGTGTGTGTGTGTGCGTGTGTGTGTATGTGTGTGTGTTTGCCTGTACGTGTTTGTATGTGTGTGTATGTGTGTGTGCGTGTGCGTGTGCGTGTCTGTGTGTGTGTGTGTGTGAGTGTTTGTGAGTGTGTATATGAGAGAGAGAGAGAGAGCACAAATCTCCCCCTCAGGACTGTAGCTGTTATTATAATAAAGCTCACAGACAGGTTTTGAAGCCCGTAAAAAAAAGATGTGCCAACTATTTTAAAGCTTCAATAGCAGATGGAAGACGTTTCCATTTTCCCAGTCTGCCCGACAGTTAAACCCTCAGTCCCCATGGTGAACATTTACTCCTACTGTCTTAGTAAGAAAGCCTTTCTCCTTTTCCCAGATTCACTCCAGATTCACTTCAGTTCATTCTTACCATCCTAATTCACAGATCACACTGTGAATGAGATTTAGATCAGATTAATACAAATTTGAATGTTGAATTGTTTGATACAATTCCTTTACTCATTCACCCAAGCGTTTTGATAAAAGACCAGGAAGAAATAAAGTGTTAGAGGTAGAGAATTCATTCGCTCGTTCATTCATGAGGATTTCCAACCATCTTAGACCCATTCAGTAATTACTAAGTCTTTTTTTTTTTTTCCTAATTACTCAGTCTAACTGAATAAGTGTTCTGATATGTGAAAATGAGTTTTTCTTGCTGTGACATCCGGAGATTAAATCTTAGTTTGTTTTCTAATTGATGGTCAGTTTAATGTTGGTAATATGATCTGGGTACAGGTAGTCTCAGATAATGTGCCTGCTTGTGAGAGTGCAAATTCTGTCCAGGGTAGTATGTGTCTCTCTCTCTCTGAACTGAGACTCCCTGCTGTCAGTGTTTCTCACCGTTTCTAACTCTGTGTGTGTGCGTGTGTGTTTCTGATTTTAAAGCATCCAAGGTGAAAGAGGAGGATTTTTGCTATAGATTGTGTTAAACCAGAAGGCTTATGATAGTATAATACATATAACACACATTGCCACAGTATTGTAGTGTTTCTCAGCTGACTTGAGATGACTGCTTCCTGTGTGAGAGATGGGACTGACCAGACCAGACCAGAGTGGGGAGAAATAAAGACCCTCTCCCTTTCTCTCTACCCTTTGTGTCCTTCTCTCTTTCATCCCTCTCTCGCTCCGTCTCTCTGATGTATCAGACAGGCGAGCGCATGGTGATTCAGAACAGGGCAAGCTGCGTCTTCCTCACACACACACACACACACACACACACACACACACATACTATCTCTCTCTCTCTCTCTCTCTCTCTCTCTCTCTCTCACTCAAGCCACAAACACACTCCTATACTACACACTCCTGGTGCCCCCATAATACCTCCTCTCCTCTCCTTTTTCCTCTTTCTCCCCTCCCCAGATATATTTACATGGGTGTGCATGAGATTAATCCTCAATAAACAATATGAAAATGTATTACATTTAGTTTAAACATGGTCCTGTGTGATTACAAAGAGCATCTGGCTGTGTCTTAGTTCACTGATGTGTGCAGTGTTGAAACAACTGTGTGTGTGTGTGTGTGTGTGTGTGTGTGTGTGTGTGCGTGTGTGTATGTGTGCTACCCAGTCTAAATCCTTCCAAACCTTCAGGGCTGCTGTCTGGTGAGATTATCAACTCTAAACTGATCACTGTCTTCATTTATCATTCTGTTTTAATTCACACGCCAGCGGCCATGGAGATACACTGAAGCGCTGGTGCAACTTCAGGCTGAGTGATTCAGAAGAGTGTAATTTTGAGCATAATGGGTGAGACGCCCAGTCAAAAGCACACTTTAGCCAACGCTGGGCCAGCGAGGTTAATTGCTGGTTAGAAATTCTGTCACTCATGGTATGTCTCGCTGTGGCTGCTTTCTTTTAGTCCCAAAACACTGAGCAAGCTCTCAATACTAAACTGCCTTACATGTCTACTCAGTCAGAAACTGGCCAATCCAGAGGCTTTATTCTGGGTCATGTGACTTGATGAGATGGTTTGTGACTCAAGTGTTTGCCAGTCTTGTCTAATGGTGTAATCTCCTGAGAGCAGGGCCGTGGTTAGTGATTTAGGTTAGAATAGAACCATTCTGTCACAAAGATACACCCTTCGCTACAATGTCTCTCTCCTCACACTCAAGCTCTGTGTGTGTGTGTGTGTGTGTGTGTGTGTGCGTGCGCGCGCGCGCACGTGCAGTGCAAGTTTTTGTGTGATATGGATGGGTGGACCAATGATTGGAGGAGGAATAGAGGTGTGTGTGTGTGTGTGTGTGTGTATTTCTGTGTGCTGGACTGGCAGGTAAATTTAGACCAGAAAACCCCCCCTAGGCCAAGACAGTGTTTGACAGTTCAAACAAAACCACACGTCATCTGCTTTAGCAAACAGGGAATGCCGTGTGTGTCGCCTGTCCTCGGACCGCTCCTGAGGGAAACACCACTGTCAGTCCTGCAGGCTAAATGTTGATCTCCGCAAACAGCCTCTCCTCAGAAAAATGCATCTGCATTTGAAAATGACAGGAAGTGTTCTGCAGACTATGTAAACGATGTTCCCTG